>NC_134570.1:158517766-158585266 GCF_050947875.1 Dermacentor variabilis | reverse complement strand
AGCTACCATGGAAAGGACGGTTAGTAGATGGATTTGTCTGATATTCGTGCTCGTACACTTTCTTGTGGCTTCGTTTAATTCGCTTTTATCTGCTTTTATTGGCCTAGATATCGATCCAATCTGATTTTATAAACGAAACAGGCAATAGCACCCGGCGCACACGCAGAATCGCTACGAATTGTTGCCCCCATAACGACACATTTGTGTCGAAAAATATGAATATGCAATGTCACAAAACCCTTTCAAGTCAGAAGGACAAGTGTTCCGGCAAGTGAGGTTGCAATTAGGTTGCAATATGCAAGTGAGGTTGCGATTTATGTTTTGCTACAATGTTTTACAGTTCATGTCCGCGCATTATAGGGTATACCTCGTGCCATAAGGAACTAAACTTCCATTTATTAACTTTTCCGGTTTTAATGCATGACATAAGTGCTTCCGGTGATGCACTTGACATTTTTTTTAATGACAGCCCAAGCACTCCGTACAGATACTTAACCAGCGAAGCTGAAACGTACGGCCCCGGTGCTTATCACTGAGTTAATCCCAACGGTTTATTAAACGACGGCTTGGTAGGCTGCCGGATCGTCGGTGCGCAGTTGCTCCTTGCGCTCGGCTGCCCGAGCCTGTTCTTGTGCCCGGGCTGCAGCATCGGCACGGCGTCGACGAGCTCGTTCCCGGTTCTTCTCGCGGCGTTGCTGATCGAAAGCTGCCTGCTCCTCAGGAGTACGTACGACGCGTGGCCTATCCATTTCTGAGCCGGAGAGAAACTGATGCGCTATTGCTCGGCCGCGACGGAGAGCAACGACGTTACTACTGGCGCAACTAATCCAACGCCACCTAAATAGCACAAGGCATTTTCACTCCTATATACATGACGTCATGTTACCTGGACCGACTGCCATAGAATCTAATGGGGATGCTCCCAAGTAGGCAATGGTGATTTTGACGTCACCGCTTTCATCACGCCAGCCTTGTAAATGAAATTTTCGAAAGCCTTGCAGCGTGCAAACACAGTGTTCACTCTCCCTCTCTTTCGTTATTCTATTCCCCCTTTTCCTTAATCCCAGTGTAGCGTAGCAAACCAGACGCTCGTTGGGTTCACCTGCCTGCATTTCTTCTCCTCGATTTATCTCTCTCTCTCTCTCTCTCTGTGTCACTCTTGAAGCAATCCTACTTTTCTCAATGACAAAGGTCATTCGCGGGCATATGCATGCATAATCGCTGCGAATAGTGGGGATTCATAATGCACCATTCTGCTGAAAATTGTGAATTTGCAAAGTCGCAAAGTCATTTGAAGCCATAAGGACGAAGCTTATAGGCGAATCCGCGCACTAAACCGTCATTCAAATGCTGGCCGAATCACCGTTTCATGCAGTTCTCGTAGATACCGGAACTGTAGCGTACCAGCGTCAGAGTTCTCTCAGTGGTAAGTTTTGTTTGTTCGTAGAAAAACTCTCGTTACGACGCTGCTGTTCGCGACGCGAAGTTCCCGCAGCGCTCGCAATTGCCCCGCACTGCCGTCGCGGAGTGATGAACTTCGTTCAGCGGAAGCCGGTCCGCCGAGAGATGGACGCCGTCGAGGTCGAGCATCGTCAACGATCGTGGTGCCGCCATACACTCCGCGGCGCCGGTCGTGGCCGATCGACTCACGGCCCCGGTCACGTGCGTCGGCCTTGACGGCGCCGTCCGCAGGCGCGCGCACGTACAGAGCGCATTCGACGGCGGCGTGCGCGTCAGACCAGCTCGTCATTAAGAGTTGGCCCACTGGCACGCACACATACGCACTCAAAAAAAGAAAGAAAGAAAGAAAGAAAGAAAGAAAGAAAGCGGGGCCTCGGTTCTGATACTGCGCACCTCGTGACTCTGCGTACATGTAGTCGCGTCCACCGTTCGCGCGTCACATCGGCGTGCAATGCGCGCCTTGTCGGGCATTCGCAGGGAAGCTCTCGACCCCTCCTCCACATTTGGTCTTCACGAACGAGGGATATGGCAATTATTTTGGAAAAGATGAAGTCAAAGCACTGAGTAGTGCGAAAGTGCTGTTGTCGCATATGCCAGCGCATGCATGTCTCGTGTGTTGTTGTTGTTTCAGAAAGTGGCGCAAGCTCACTCTTGGACATACACCGAGAATCGGGCGTTAGCTTAGAAAAAAAAAATGGGAAACATAAATGACATAATTCCTTAAACAATTTGGAAAAGATGACAAAATGTACTCCCTCAGTGGCTCAGTGCGTGGCTACGGCACTCTGATTACGATCGCGAGGTCGCGGATTCGAGACCCGCCCACGGCGGCAGAATATCGATGGGGGTGGAATGAAAAAAAAAGAAAGAAAAAAGAAAGAGAACGCTGGTGCCTATCTAGATTAGATGCACTTTAGAAAACCTCAAGTTGTAAGTATTGGGCCCCCTCTCCTTCCTCCCCCATCACCCTCCGTCCCATTACGACGTACCTAATAAATAGTCTGCAAGCCTATTTGGGACGTCAAGTCCGATAATTTGACTTGATGTTATCGGTCTGTTCGATGGTGCAAGATCCCTTACGTGCATAAAACTAAGGCAAGCGTGAACAAACATCTTGCTTTCAGCCGTTTTGCGACGGGTGTGCAGGTCTTTCGGAGAGGTAACACGAACTTTCAACGAGCACGTTTCGTAAAAGAAAGCAAATAAGGAAGTATAGCTATAGGGGTGAAGGCGGAGAAGCGGCCAGTAGTGAGAATATCAACCTGCGACGACGTCATGTCGATTACATCATGTGCAGGCCTTTGGTTATAGTCAGCGGCGTGCAACTATATTCTCGCTCTTTCTGAAGAGTCCGGACTGCGCGAAGGAAGCTACCGCCGAGGCGCCTCGTCACGGTTCCACCGCGTCGCTTCTTCGAGAAGCATAATCAGCGGCTGCAATTGACACCGTTCGCTATATATACTACCGCCCTGGGGTCGTATTCTTGGACGATCAGTTTCGGCTATAGTATCGCCTTCGCGTGACGTAGTGCTCAACCAGCCAATCAGCTCATGCGATTTTGCTCAACCAGCCAGTCGGCGTGTGTCTGATGGCCGAGGCTACTAGTATCGCCGAAAGTGATCGTTCCAGAATACGTCCCCTGGTTCATGGTTTGTCACTCCACGTGTTCTATGCGGCCACTGCTACAGTCGCTGTTTGTCCCTATGTAACAATCTCCCTAGCTCGGGCCTTTTATATCCGGCTCTGCCCTGAGAGAGGGAGAGAGAGGAGCTCTAATGATGCTGGCGAGGCTTGTCTGGCGGCACGGTAGGCCTGGCATGCGACTCCTGATGGCAATAATGACAAATAAAACGATGCGCGCGTCACCGACACACAATATACACAAAATCACATCACAACAAGCAACATACAGCATGAATCAACGCAAAGTATCTCGTTGAGAAACCAATGTCCCTCGGGTACGTTCAAGATGCCTCAGTTGCACGAGACTCACAGGCAGGGCTGGTTGACCAAGCATACGTGTCATACGGTTCAAGACAATTAATTAATTATGAAGTTTTACGTTCCAAAACTACGATCTGATTGTGAGGCACGCCGTAGGGGAGGACTCCGGAAATGTGGACCACCTGGGGTTCCTTAACATGCACCTAATTAAATCTAAGTACACGGGTGTACATATATGGTTCAAGACATATGGTAGATCCTTATATACGTATATTGCTGCGAATCTGTGCAGTGCTTGCTCACTCTTCAAGTCTGCCGCCACGCGACGCAACGCAAGACGCGCTGCCGTCATGCGACGCAAGACACGCCGTAGGGGAGGACTCCGGAAATGTGGACCACCTGGGGTTCCTTAACATGCACCTAATTAAATCTAAGTACACGGGTGTACATATATGGTTCAAGACATATGGTAGATCCTTATATACGTATATTGCCGCGAATCTGTGCAGTGCTTGCTCACTCTTCAAGTCTGCCGCCACGCGACGCAACGCAAGACGCGCTGCCGTCATGCGACGCAAGACACGCCCAGTTGAGACGCGCCAAGACGCGCTTTAAATTGAGCGCAGACGACAGCGGCGGGCATTCTGTTCGACGACCGCCGAGCACGCTGGTCGCCTCGCCGCCGCCGGGTAATTCAGGGCATTGTGGGCGCAAGTCAGCCCAATAAACAGTCTTCTTTCGACGAACTTTTGTCCGTCCTCATCGACCCTGCGACTGCCGTCACCACTACGTGACAATATATTCAACGCGGTCACTAGGATAGCTTCTTTTTTTTTTTTCAGGTGAATAAAATACGAACGCACATTAGGTGGGCTACGGCTTCTAGCGTGTACTTTACGACACCGTGGCTGTGTCGTACGGAGCGCCCTTCTCCCACCGGCTTCTGTGGTGTCACAGGGGGTCGCGAAGTATAGCGGCACGAAGACACTGCCGAGGTCGGTGATGGGGGGCTAGAAATCAAGTCGTACTCGTTGCGTAAGCCCTTGTCACGCAGCTGTCTTTCCGGCGCAAAGTTACGGGCGGGACGCATACAGTGGCGGCAACGTACCACTCCGTCGTCCGCAATCATCACAGCGGCGCGCCGACCTGTCCATTCAAACCCTCGCTACGTGGCTGCGGGCTCACTCGGCCTCCGGCTATGCAAAGAAGGAGTGCGCCATCTTCGAATCGAGGATGAAAAGAAAAAAGTATGGCCGAGCCCCCAGTGCTGCGGGAGGAATGCGGACGACGGCGTCATCTGGTGGCAGACGGCGCCGCAGAGATCGTATAGCGTCGTGTTTAGCCCCTTTGAAGCTGCCCGCTCTGCCTGACACGGCGACGCCCTGAAGGGAGAGCGGCGCGCGGTGACCGTGCAAGAATTGAGTCAGCGGGAGACGATCGCGAGATGGTCAACGTACAGGCTGGCTCGCACCGGGAAGCCCATGTACCGGACGGAGACCACAGCGTGGCTTGCCACGTGTCCGCCGGTTTGAAATTGGAGTTGCGTGCGCCGTTGTCGAGACGGGCGTCGGTTCCGTGTGTGATCCGCATAGGTGCGCGATGAATGTGTACACGTAGAACTGTTCTCGTTCGTCGCGTATTACTTTTGAATGTTGGTATACCTCGCGGTACATGGACTCACGTGGACTTCATGCTTTCTTAAGGCGACTAATAACGCCATTAATGTGTTGTATACCGGTAGTGAACGCGAGAGCCGGCAACGGTATACCGGGAGCCTGCAGTCTCTCGCAGCTCGCCGACCCGGAAGGTCACACGCGTGATCTTTTGCAGCAGGCGAATGCGACAGGTTTGAATGAACGCTCTGCAGACACACAGACCGCGCAGGTGAATACATAAACTCTTGTCGTCTCTTTCTATCTCTCTTTCTTTTGCACCCCCCCCCCCCCCCTTAGCCTTCCCACGTGTAGAGTAGCAACCGAGGCAAAGTGTCTACTTTCCTGCCTCGCATTCTTTGTGTACGCGTCTCTCTTTAAACGCATTTACATTAATGCGACCGCAGCGCATTGCACGAATGCTTACGCTACAGGGTTTACATGTAGCGCACCCGCTTTTGTCCGAACCAAAGCTGAACTCGGAGCGGAATTCACAAACCTTTCCGATCGTAAATGCTTTTCTTTGCAGTTCGCCGGCTGCCTTCGGTAATATTATGTCCGACATTGCGGTTGTCTCACACTTGGTCTTTGGCACAGTTTTCTCTCTCTCTCTCTCTCTCTCTCTCTCTCTCTCTCTCTCTCTCTCTCTCTCTCTGTGCGTGTGCGTGTGTGTGTGTGTGTGTTCCGCGACGGCGGGCATGCACACCCGGGAAGCCGTCTCACTTCTCTCCCTCGATGTGATGCTCCAGCGTTTGCAGGCACCGCACCACGCGAGACGACTTATACCGCTGTCCGAACTACCGTCCACTCTCGCGTCAATGCGATTCGCTTTCCCTGTCTCACACAGCCAGCGTCTCGACCCGCCGCTTAGCGGCAATGGCGGTGCGCTGCCGAACTCGAAGGTCGAGGGTTCGATCCGGGCCGCGGCATCCCCGCATCACGACGCATCAAAGCGCTATGGCGTACCTATAGGCGCACGTTAAAATAACTCCGGGTGGCCAAAACTTAACCCGCAGTCCACTCCTCTCCGGCGTGCCTCCCAATCAGATCGTGGTGCTGGAACGAAAAATTCAAGAATTTTTTTTTATTCCTTTTCTATTCCTTCTCCTATATAGTACGCTTTAGCTACACCGCTTTCTTTCTTCTTTTTTTTTTTTTGTTTACGTTGTGCTTCGCCCACTTTGTTTACAAACAGGCATACCCCCCCTTTTTTTTTCCCCCGAGGTACAGGCGCTGCACCCAACCGACGACGCATCCCCGCAAGCGAGGCGAAGGCGACTGGAATCCGCGTGCGCGTTTCGCTTTCGAGACGATCGTGACGGGCGCCGAGGCGTCGTGCGCGGGCCTCGCAACGAACCGCGCAGGGACGGGCTTGGCTGGCGGCACGAAGGGAAGCGCTGTTATTTGTTGGCCGCCGCTTCTGCCGTTCGTCGAGGTGACGTTGTGTTGCGGGAGCGCCCACCTGTGCCGCGACGCCCGCGCGTTGCATACCTGCTGCACGCGTGCACACCACGCGCAGCGCCCGGGTCTCTTCATGCATGCCGAGCCTTCGCTTTTTTATATTATTATTACTATTATTACTAAACAGACAAAACCCGTTCGTTGCGGACTCTCCGCGGCGTGATCGGCGCGCGTGCATCACGCGCCCGCATGCCGGCGTCCGCTGCACGCTATACCAGACGCACGAGGATCGCACGTATGCGGTATGCCACGTGTTCGACCACGTTCAGTTGAGCGACGTTTATTTCCTTCGGCATTGCGTCCCGTTGGAAATATACGTAGCTACGCCTCGTCGAGTGCGAGTTGCGGCTTGAGGTGCTACCGCTCAATTATGCGACCGAGCTTAAAATTTCGACACGCCGTGCAATTACGATGTATCTTGTTTGTGGCAGGCAGGCGCCGCATGTTCGGTTGAAGGAAACGCAGTGAAGGCGGTGCGACCTGTAACATCCGTGAGCGTTCTATATATAGCCGTTACTTTGGTATGCACTCTCAGTTTAACTACAACTATATATATATAGGGCTGTCAATTTCCCGCACATGTCTAACCGTGCGGCCGTGTATATTATACGCACACGCACTGCTCTCCAGGATTGGACGGTCTTGGCTTAAAGCGTCTTCTGTATACCGTACCTCCCCCCCCCCCTCCTCCATGAGTTCATATGCAGCGCATGACCAGTGCTAGTACAACCTAATTTTGCTCGCTCTAGTACAGTCGCAGCAGCTGTCGTGTCTCCATACGATCGCCGGATATCATGCTTTCAACGTGTACAACAAACGATGCCCACCGTATGCGCGGGGCATCGATTACGCTGCCGACCGCTACGCCACATGCCTCGGGCCACGCAATTGTCGCGAGCGCATCTTTCGAGAACTCTAAGCGACCAAGCCGATTAGCGCGAGTCGTGGTTTCGACACTGAGATACTAACTGTACTGTGCAACTCGCACGTGAAGCATATTTTGACGCATCTGCGACCAGCGCCATGTTTGGGCACCCCCTATTCCTGACGACGGGCAACGACACCCCGACTTAGACACCAGCTGTCCGCTCGTATAGCATCTGTCAAGGACGCCAGCATCTCCTATACAGAGCCGAAACACTTGCATGCATGTAATTACGACGTCACAGCAATGGAGGAAGTTAGGCGTGAACGTGGGTGACGTCGACGCAGGGAGTCGGCCAACCTTTCGTCACAAAATGCGACACCGTCACTCGCGAGAACCCACCTTCGTTTTACCATGACACAGCCTCGAGTACCTTGGCCCGCCACCGACGTAACGGGACTTTTCAGGGCTTAGACGACGAAGGCCCAAATTGTGCACGGAAACGCCTTGCGCATGCGACGGTATAATGATGACCGACCGCTCGGTCAGGGTGAGTCGACGCATGACCTGCGAATTCATCATGCGCAGTTCCTTCCGCGACCCAAGGTCGCGTGTCCGCCGTTTGCAAGGTAACCATAATGGGGAAAAAAATCACGAAGAGGGAGGGAAACAAATGGGCGTGGCGCGAACTGTCATGGCTAGACGCATGACAGCATATGCGATTCCCGCCCATTTTGAAACAAGGGAAAACCGTGAAGCAACTCGCGTCCATTTCATCCGTTTTATGGCTGGAAAGAAGATGAGAAAAAGATGATAAGACACTCAAGAGGGGGGAGGAAACCGAGCAAATCCAAAGTACAGCGGCGCAGACGACATGATGGCTTTCGCAGACGGTCGTTTCGGAAGACGGCGTGCGTACACACACGCGCAGACGGGGCAGGTGGTGCTCAGGCGGGTCCACACGCAGACGACGTTGTATCGTGAGCAGACGTTAACATCTGCAGCAGACGACAACGACGTCGACGATCCGGGGGCACCGTCGTCAAGCAAGCAAGGAAACGATCTGGCCAGGAAGAGAGTTAAAATGGACGGGACTACGGGGGATGGCGAACTATGCGACCTCGACGTTCTATACGCTCGGCCGTGTACTTGCGTGCCCACGCCCTCTCTTGGTCGTGCACTGCCGTGCCAGGAAGTGAAACGGCACGGTGCGCGCTACGAGGGAAAGGGAAAAGGTATCTACCTGGTGGCGGAGTAGAGGGGGGGGGAAGCAGAAAGCAAAGAGAAACATCGACGCAACCCAAACAGAGAAGAGCTGCGATGATGATGGCGGCCGCGGCAACGATGAGAGATGCGTGCGGCGAGAAAGGAGGCGGTTACGCGCGACCCGCCGCCGCGCTAAGCGCGATGGCGTCACGCTCGCCGTGACCCAAGAACCCCTCTCGGTGAAGAAGAAGGCGGACTCGGGGGAGACACGCCAGACGGAAGAGAGGTCGCCGTGCAAACACGAGGCTTTTACAGGCGGCCTCCCCTAGCTGTAGGGTGGGCGCCAGCGCCTGCTTCCGCGCCCGTTTAGAGACCGCTATACGTCTAGTCGCCTGCAAGGCAAGGCCGACTATGAAGATGTAGCTCATGGAATGTACCGCGCCAACGAGAATTCAGATTCTGATCCGATTTATTCCGCTCTATCGGAGACGCAAGGAGCTCGGCCGAGAAGCAACCGCAAACGTCGACTTGAGGAGAACCGCACCCATGTCACTAGGCATTACACTTGCATGCGGTTGTTGGCAGTAATAGTTTACTGATGCGAAGGTGCGCAGAAAAGACGAGATGTAACCAGTCTGTATACTGTGAATACCAGCCCTTCTGCTTAATGAAGAGTAATTGTAATAGTAAGTCAAACAACTGCTCGTGGGGATCTTCAAGTAAGCGCTAGCTATAGCACGGCGTCGACTACGACGACGAATACGGGGGATAGCGGTGACCTCGATGAGGGCTCTTCTTAGATATGCACTAGCCTTTCATCTTTTATGTATGTCACCTTTTTTTTTATTTTATAGTTGCCAAGGCGAAATAATGATGAAAGATGGTTCGACCTTTTTTTCTTTCTTTGTCGGCACAGCACACTGACGGACACAAGAGCCGAAAGCAAGCAATAATAGCTATCTTGCAAAAGAAATAAAACGAATATATTATTTTGAAATAATAAAATCGCATTGTATACCATAACAGAATAGAACCAACATAGAAATAATCCCGTCAGCGCACAAAGTAACCCAATCGACGGCTCACTAGATTGCATTTAGACTCCTTAGACTGTAACAACGCAGTATTAGAATAGAATAGCTTTAGAATAGCTTTATTTCCATCTACTTGATGGAGGAGGCTGCAAGTAAAAGCTGCTACAGTAAGCAGCTTGACGAGGCCCGCAGCCCCCTCTACAGAATATTCGGCAACAGCATACATGCAAGCACATATGCATCATACATACATACACATACACATATGTATACATACATATATATACACACATACTCATATATACTCTCATGAACCCACATACTCGCATTTACACATGCACACCCATATCCATACAGAGCCACTGGTGACAAAACCAAAAATACTTAGGGTAGCTTGTGTGGTTCTCGTGATGAATACAAATGAGACAAGAATACGCCGCTGAACATTATATACACACATATATATACGCATACACATGCATTCATATACCCGTATATGCATACACACTCGTATGCACACCTACACACACACATATACAGAAGCATATATACACACTTTATATACATACTAGCCGAGAGGATGTACACTCAACCAGTAATTTAAAAATCATGCATATATAAGTCTCTCAGTTGTTGGGCCGTTATTTGGGTGATATCAACACCTAGATTATTATATTTATTTAGAAGCTTTGGCATTGTGTGTGACAGCTTTTCCCTTAAGTAATTTGTTCTGGGTGTGACCACCCGCCATATTTCTTTATGACGGGTAACATAAAATTTGTCATTAAGTTCAAGGTTAGAAAGTTCTCGTAGAAAGGAGCAGTTCAGTTTTGCTTCCCGCCTAAATGCAGTTGTTAACTTGTACTGGTATAACCTTAACACAGAAATTATGTTGGCTTCCTGAAATAAGTTTATAGTATGGGAGTTGTAGGGGACATTAAAGAGTAGCCGAACAAACTTCTTTTGCAAGACAAGTAGTTTATGCAAATTAACAAAGGTAGTTGTACCCCATACCAATAAGCAATAATAGAGGTACGAATAAAAAAGTGAGTTATAAATGAGAAGTTTAACTTTAAACGGCAATAGTGATTTACATTTCCACGTCATGCCAATGACCCTAGATAACTGGATTGTGACTGCGTCAATGTGTTCGTCCCAGAGCATATTACTCGAAAACGTTACGCCGAGAGTTCTCATACTAGTAACCATTTCTATCGTTTTTTCCCCATACATAATGTTAATATTTGAATTCACTGGCTTATTTTTAGGCCTAAAGAGCACAGCTTTGGTTTTGTTTGTATTTATTTCTAATTGGTTCATTATTGACCAGTCCCTCAGCTTAGAGAGCATGAGGTTCGTTTCATATTCTATATCTGTACAGTTTGTTCCTGAAACAAATATACTGGCGTCATCAGCATACAGGACAT
Organism: Dermacentor variabilis; assembly: GCF_050947875.1. Taxonomy (NCBI): domain Eukaryota; kingdom Metazoa; phylum Arthropoda; class Arachnida; order Ixodida; family Ixodidae; genus Dermacentor; species Dermacentor variabilis. Next base: position 158,574,216 of record NC_134570.1, on the reverse strand, counting down.
ATTTCGCGTTTAGGTAAATATTAGTTACATCATTGATATAGGCGTTAAAAAGAAGGGGCCCCAAGACACTTCCCTGCGGAACTCCTTTTGAAATAGGCTTCATACTAGAACAATGCATATCTATCTGAACAAATTGCTGTCTGCTTGCTAGGTAAGATTTAATTAGTGCTAAAGAATGACCTCGAATGCCATAGCTATGAAGTTTTTCAATCAATGTTAAATGGTGAATATTATCAAATGCTTTGCTAAAATCCACATAGACGCCAAGCACAAGCCTTCTTTCTTCGAACTGGGATAAGATGAATTCCTTTTGTTCCAACAGTGCATATTCGGTGGACTTAAGCTTTCTGAAGCCGAATTGGGCAGGTGATATTATATTGTTCTTCTCGAAAAAATTATTAAATTGGCGATGTAAGATTTTTTCCAGGCCCTTAGAAAAGATGGGCAATATGGATATAGGCCTATAATTTTGGATATCATTTCTGTCTCCCTTTTTAAATAAAACACTCACTTTAGCGATTTGCATTCTTTTCGGAAAAGTTGCACTGGATAGACATAAATTAATAATATATGTAAGGTACGGTGTGACAATATCTAACACGTACTTTATCGGTCTAATTTGCATGCCTTCATAATCACACGAGGAACTATTTCGCAGTGACGTGAAAGCAGAGAAAACTTCATGTTCAGAGACAGGCTCAAGAAATAATGAGAAGGGGCTAGCTACAGGCTTCAACTTAAGCAATGTCCTAGATGAACTGTTTTGATTGTTCCTAACAAAGTGATCATTAAACATAGTGGCGAGAGGGATGCCAGATATCTCATTGCCATTTATGCTCAGTTTTTCTATACGAGAATGCGATTTATTACGATTAAGGACAGTATTTAACCTTTTCCATAAGAAGTCAGGTTTTGGTGCAGAGCACTCAAATTCAGACTGAATGTGTCGCACTCTACTTAGTTTTATTTCTTTATTCAGTTTATTTCGATAAGTTTTGAATTGTTTCAGTGTATCTGGGTCCTTATTTTGAATAAATTTATGATACAATTCGTTTTTGCGATGTATTTTTGCAAGCAGTTCAGGCGTTATCCAAGGTTTACGAATTTTTTTGCCTGAGGTAATTCTTTTTTCAGGAAAGTGGTACTTGTATATACCAGAAATTATATCTATGAACTTTGTATATGCCTCTTCAGCGTTCTCGATTTGACCAATAACTTCCAGGTCATAGGTTAACATCTGAGTTCTAAAAGCTTCAAGGTTGGCTGCTGTGATTGGCTGATAAGTGAAGCATCTCACATCCCTCCTGTCTCGAAAACTATGTTTAGGTATCATAATAAATATTGGAAGGTGGTCGCTTATGTCGTATGATAGCACACCGGCGGTTATGCTGTCGTTTTGCATATTTGTTATGAATAAGTCGAGTAGAGTTTCACTGCTGTCTGTAATTCGGGTTGGCGAAGCAATCAGATTTTCAAAACCATATGACGTTATTATAGTGATCATTTCTTTCTGGTACGTGGAATTTACAGACAGATCTATGTTAAAATCACCACCAGATATCAAGAACAAGTTATTCTCGGAAACAAAACGGAGAAACTGCTCATAGAAACAGAAAAAGCTAGGAAGGCTGCCATTTGGGGGCCTATAACAAACAGAGAACACGTATTTGCCAGCACGTGCCGTAAGTATTTCGAAGTCGTCACATACACTACAGAACGATGGAAGCAATTCGCAATTCATTGCATCTTTCAATAGCAACATAACACCGCCCCCTCGACGATTTGGACGATTTAAAAAATAACAGTGATAAGGAGCCAAGGTAAGTTCGTCGCGGTCATCTTTGAACCACGTCTCCGTGACCATGACGGCGTCGAACAAAAAGCAAAAACTGCGGTGCGGGAAAAAGGTGCGGGACATCGTGTTTTCCTTCGCCACTTGGCATTCGCAATAGTGAGTACATATAGTTAGCCTTCAAAGAGGAGGCCCATATCGATGTCAAGATAACCGCTGCATCAAGGTGGTAACAACTGCTAGGCTACTGAAAACTACTACCTCCCACTCTCTCCCCGCTCCCCCTCTCTTCCTCTAGTGCAACGTTTCTTAACTGCCTTCTTGCCCCATTTTCTTTATTTCCTTAGGCAACTGAGTGAATGAAATAATCGCGACATAATGAAGCGAGAAACCTGTTCCTGCAGCCAAATGTGCACGCTGTGGGCGACGGTGCCAAGTGTAGAGACGAGCGGCCCGGTCTTTATTGGTCACATCACAAGAAGCCAACTGTCCTTGGTGCCTTTGTTGGATTCTTATAATATATATATATATATATATATATATATATATATATATATATATATATATATATATATATATATATATATATATATATATATTATATCCCGTGTCGCTTTTCATATTCAGAGCGTAAAACGACCCTGAAGCATGATACGAGAGAACCGCCAATCCTGCGCTGAGAAAGACAGAATAAAATAAAAATAAAATAAGGAAACCGCCGAAGGTCACCGCTTTCCTTTCTGAAAAATGAGAAAGCGCGGGGACAAGCAGCGTGTGCCCTGCAAGCGACGCAGTATCACAACTACTGCATGCAGAATATAAACGCGTCCTCGCCATGCAGATTAAAATAAGAAAGAAAGAAAGAAAGAAAGGCGAGGAAACGTGCCTGGCTTCGGGGACCGCACTCCGCGCGCAACAAGGCGCGCACGATGACGCTTTCTCATGAAAGCTGCAACCGGACGTCGTGAGAAAGAAGAAAAACAGCAAGCTCGACTTCTGGCAGCGCGCTTGGCCGTTTTCGCTGCGAGATAAGGTCTCATGCCGTGTGACTCGACTCTAGCCGTGTACACGTTTCTGTATAGTATGAGCGCAGCATTCACTGTAAACGGGCAGTCACTCTGCTGGCTGTAAAAACATATAGGCCATAGGATCTGATGCGGGTGTTGTCGAGCTGTTGCCGAGCTGTATAGCGAGAGACTGTTCGAACGGGCGGGCCAGCGCGTGGACGGGAATCAGGCGCGCTAGCAATGGACTCGTACAGCGTCTCCCAGAGCCAGCTGACACGTAACAAGTCCTCTGGAAGGATGAAACCACCTATAATGTTGTTCAGCGATGTCCCATATGTACAGAAGCCTTTTGTGCTGTGTCTGTTTTCACTAATTAAGTCATTAATCATAGTCATGAAGCGACGTTATAGGTATTACCTTAACTGCCACAAGGTCAATACGGAGATTCTATAGCATGTTTTAAAACGCCACCTGCACTGGCTGGTGACACGTAACAGCTTGTGTAGCTCTATTGCCCACGCATTTATGTACGAGAGCCCGCAATGCCTTCAAAAAGCGGCAGCAGCTTTAACTGCGAAAAATACAAAAGAGAGTTATGCCAAAAGTACCGAGTCGCTAACAACCGAAAACGTTTTCAAATGTGTTCTACACTTATCGCATTAGCACTGAGGCCGCGAAGTGAATCTTTTAAAATGTTAACTGATCGTTGCTAATTACTTAATAATAGCAACACACAAAAGTATACTGCAGGCTTCCTTAGGAGGTCGCAAACATGGATCCTCATGGAAGGCTTCTGTTTACTTAAATAACTCGCCCCGCGTTAGCTAGGACGTCCGGTGTGTGATCGATATATTTTTGGACAGGAGCAAAAAGTTGACAGTGACGAGGGAGGACACGCGTTCCTGTGGACAGGACATGCACCTGTCCTGCGTCACTTCCCGTCCCTGTCAAATTTCGTGCTCGTTCGCACCCTTCACGTATACGTACCAACTCGCCCGTCAAAGCACTTTGCTAATATCGTTATGCCTATAAGAAATAGCGAAACTGGCCAATATCAGATAGCTTAAACTAGAGATCGAAGGCTGATAGCAGCAGGATTGGAAAAGGGGGCTCCCTATAACATGCGATCGTTCGCCTCGAGCGAACAATCGCAAGGGGCGCGAGGTATCGGATCATCCGTTTACGACTGATACGATACCTCGGGGTCCCCGCTGCCAAAATGGCCCAACGGTGGAAAAGCGACGCCGGCGGGCAGCCCGATCTGCCGATTCCACGCGGGTCGCGATAACGTCCACGGAGTCGCGCCGCGGCAGTACGCAAACAAAAGAAGTCCGCACCGCCACGTATAGACAGACGGGAGAAAAGCCGCAACGGTGGCATGGCACCCGCATCCACGTCCTTTGTCGAAGGTTATACGCGGTACCACGGCGTGGCCCTCGCGCTGTCCGCTGTTGTCTCGCGGCGTATATATATATATAGCAGCTGACCGTGGTGGGGCGAGGTTTCACGCTGGGTCCGCGGATCGCCGTTCCCTGCTCCAGATTCGCGATTTCCGCGAGTTCCCTGCACCCCCCCCCCCCCACTATAGCGGCTATGGATGGCAGTACGTGTGTCGCATGCGGATACCGACCGGTGTCCACAACCGTTCAGAGCTACCGATCCGAGCAGGTGGAAGGTTCCTGCCGCCTGTGGAACCGCGAAACGAGCTTCTGGCGTTACTATTCGTGCATGATTACAGCGCGTGTTTAACTTGATTTGAGGGGCTTCTCTTCTCCTCGACGAAGTACCAACGCTCTTCCGGCGCAGCTATGCAGTTTGTTCTTGCCTGTGCACAAATATATAGCGCCAGTTTGAGCCACCAGTCGAAGCGTGAAACCTAGTTTTGCGCTGAACTCGCGGCACGAGTCTTAACCAACTCAATTAGCGTTCCAGCTTGTTGTAGCTCGCACTGTAGCTACAGTGCACGCGTCGTTTTTATAGTAATAATAATTTATTGCACGCATTCAAACAAAGAAAGAAAGGAAGGAAGAAAAAAGGAGAGAGAGAGAGAAGGAAGGAAAGAAAAAAAGACTAACCAACCAAGCATCTCACTAATCAACTAACCAACTGTATAACTGACCCAAAGCGGTAGCTTAGCGGCTATGGCGTCGCTCTGCTCTAGGCTCGAGCCAACGGGTTCGAATTCCGGCCCCGGAGGCTGCAACTCCCATAGCAGGCGAAATGCAAAAACGCTCGTGCACTTAGATTTAGATGCTTGCACTGCAAAGCCAGAAGGCGCGGGATGGAGCGTATTTTGACGGCCACGGGGGCGAAAAGCAAAAACACCCGCGTACCGTGCATTCGGTGCATGCACATTGAAGAACCTCAGCTGGTCAGAATTATTCCTGAGGCCCTTGCTATGGTGTGCCTCATATTCAGACGCTGGTTGCGGCACTTAAAGTCCCAGAATTTAATTATTTAAGGAAAGAAAGAAAGAAAGAAAGCAAGAAAGAAAGAAAGAAAGAAAGAAAGAAAGAAAGAAAGAAAGAAAGAAAGAAAGACAGACAGACAGACAGACAGACAGACAGACAGACAGACAGACAGACAGACAGACATAATTCGTTTGAAGGAATACGGAGTACGACTTGACCGCTTACGTCTGGCAAATCAACGGCTCACATATGTCAAGTGTGAGAATGTTAGGAAGCACGTACAAAATCTTTTAAACTGATACTAAAGCTGGTCTCGAAATGCCGGAACAGGATACGTCATCGATATTATTGTAATGTCATTTCGCAAAGCTCAATTTGCTGACGTCGTGCAGACACAAACACAGTTTTGAATGAATGCCAGTTCGTGGTCTTCGAACGGATTCAGCGTTTCATCGCAGTGTCCCTTCAGTCAAAAAAATTAATAAAGATAAAATAAACAAACAAACGATGCAGCTACGTCGAGCTGCGCGAATCTTACCCAACACTGAGGCTTATACCGCGTGATTTCCCAGCGTTATACATAGCACTGACAGTTGTACGTGTCGCGTTAGGGACTCGCTGCAAACAGAGTAGACGTACTTTAGGTTTGCACACGCACTTAATTTCGAGCCGGCGACTGTATATCCCCCTTGGCACCGACGGACAGCAACCTGTAACAGACACTGCGCGCTGCCACGCACTGGTGGGGAACACCGGTGCTGGTGGAAATACACGGATAGCGCGCCAGGGCTGCATCATCGTCGCTGCCAAAGAAATCCCGCCATAGATGATCCAGACGCATGATCTACAGCCAGGCGCCAACTTAGAACTGGAAAGTGCGCGCTTGGCTGCGCAATCACGTTCAGCCCCTCGGTCACACCGTTCCGGTCACGCGTTCCCCAAGCCAGACAACGAGAGAGAGAGAGAAACGAGGAGGGAAAGGCAGGGAGGTTAACCAAGGACGTGCTCGGTTGGCTACCCTACAATGGGGGAGGAGGAAAGGGGCAGTACAGATGAAGATAGAAAAGAAAAATAATAGCCAGTCATTCACAGTCAGTGGCATAGGAGCAATCTCCACTATCCCAAGCATGCTTACGACCTCCACAATCACATTGTCCCGCAGAACGCGTCCACATTAAGCAAGAAGTGAGGATTCGAGTCAGATCTCACTGCATTGGTGAATTTTTGTCTACAGGGCGACACACATGCCGGAGTTGAGAGATTGGCTAAAGAATGGCACATGCCACGGACGACAGTATAGTGTGCTTCTCTCACTCCTCTTCCTTCCTTCTTTATTTCTTTTTTATTTATTTTTGTCGCTGCAGGACGGCACGCAGCAATATAAATGGTATACGGAGTGTCACGGATTGCGCAGGTCATGTGGTTGGGCCACTGAGGCCAAGGACGGTGGCCTTGCGGCAGCAGCCCGTTGGCAATGCGGAGGGCGACCAGCGATGGCCATCGAAGCTGCACCGAGCCCTGCTGCGTGAAACTAGATATTGCGAAAGGGACAGGTCTGCCACGGGGCCACGCGTCGTAAATTTGGGTCGCGACTGGCCGGCTCTAAACTTGTTTTCTATTCTTCTTTTTTACAGTTCGCCACCACAGAGTCCTTTAAAGTACTGAACGGCTCTGGGCATCACCAGACAATCGCTTGCACAAGATTCGCGCGCATTGAGAAGCCGCCAGATACGTGGCCGACGGTCCACAGTTCCACTGCGATCGTCTACATGGGGACCAAGGTCTCGCAGAAGTAAATCTTCGTATCGTTAAGGTAGAGGGTCGCCAAGGAGAGATGCAAATAGAGAACAAAATGTTGGAACAGATGCCCAATCCCGTGGCGCAACGAAAAGCACGCGTTTTGCTGCGTGTGTTGTGCTGTGTCACAGTGCAGGGAGCGCCAAACATGGTGGCGGCACTCAGCATTCCAGTTAAGCCGTCTGGAGAATATACTAAAGCCGTCTGGCATAAAATTAAGTATTTATACGCAGTGCTCAAAGTAGGCTGCACAAGTATAGGCATTATATGACAAGGGGCATTCCCGAGTGCTACAGTTCTGCTCCCAATAGCCGAAAGTTGGACCTCCAACCATTAAACACCAGATGTCATCGTCTACCAGAGCTCTAAATACCTCCAGATACCTCCATTTATCCCTTTCTTACTTTTGACTGCGTCGACCGCAAGAATGCAGTCGCTCCACTTCCACGACGACGACTCCGAAATGTTGCACCGTGCGCAGGTCTACGCAAACGTGCATTGCTTCGTAGCTTCCGCGTGTGATCATGCATGGGGGTACGCGGGGACTGAAGACCGCTGCCACCGTTGCTGCCAACCTCATTCTCCCGCTTGCGCTGCAAACTATCACCGCGTACCCTCCAGCGCCATCATTATTTTCTCGACCGTGCATCTCGTAGCAGACGGCATCCAGCGAGCACGCTCACCCGGCCGCCCCCCCCCCCCTTCCCACGCAGACGTACACACACATCACACACGCACAGAAAACAAACACATACACAAAGAAGCACACACACATACTTCTAGCAGAGCGCGTGTGGGGGCGTTGGTGAAAGCTGTCGCCGTGTACAGCCATAGAGCACGGATGGACGCTCTTTCCTCCTCCAGACCTCACGAGCGGCGCCTGGGCAGACGGCAGAGAAGAGCCGAGAATGAAGAAAAAACTGGATACGGCCATCACGATCACACGACTCCCCCCCTCCTGTTGCCCCCTCCTATTCTTTGACGCTGCATCCAGGGGCTGAGTACACAAACGGGCGATGCAGCAACGCAGAATTGTCAGTCCTCCGATGCGAGAATGCTTCTCGCGCCAGTACGCGCGGGCGCTTCGCTCGACCTCGTTCATGCGCAAGGCCGCTCAGAATGAAAAGGAAATAGGTATCGGTGTGTGCGCATATATATGGGGCGATTATCCCGCGCTATTTTGCTTACAGCGAGCTATGTCGGTCGTCTCCATTTTCCTCGCCTATCTGTTAGCTCAAGCATAAGAGACGGCCACGTCAGTTTCTACCAGCCTGTGGCTCTTGATGGCGCTCGAAGACTACGGCGACTCTGAATAGAGCGCGCGCGTTACGCAAATCGCAAGTGATGTTTAACAGCGAGGCCACTTATGCGTGACGCTTAATGTGACAGGCAGACCAGCTTCTCCCTGTGCGTGTATGCATGTGTGTGCATGTGCGCGCGTGCGTGAGTGTCATCGTGTTTTGTGAAACCATAGATTAATCAGAACACAAAGACAGACGGGGTCAATGACACACCAAACGTAGCTTGCGATGTCTTTTTTTTTTTCTTTTTGTTCTTGGACGCACGGAACGTCGCACTGTGGCAAGCGCAAGTACATCTACAAGAGGAAGGAGTCACAAGTTCTGCTGAGCCCTTGTATACATTAAACCGCCGAGCTATATCCCCGTTTTATCCTACAGACCTCAAGATCGAAGGCGTTCACTTCGGCTTTGAGCGACGGCCGAAAGCAGGCCACTTGCTCCCGCGTTTAGAGGCAACAACCCCTTGAAAAGTTCTCAAAGAGATGAGGCAGTGCGCCACCGATCTGCTGGCCGTTGTACAAGAGTTTCCTAGAGAAGTTATTAGAGCGGGCTCTGGCGCTGGCGTGGGAATGATGGATGCTACGTCGATTTGTCTATACTCTTCGTGCTCGTGGCTTCAGATGTTATTGTGGCTTTATTTATTCCGCTTTGTCTTTCCGAATTCCCAACCAATCGCAGGTTTTCCAAATTCAAGAAGGCAATGTATATTCCCGCGCACACGCGCAGTCGTGGCAAATTATTGTATTTATAATCATCATAATCATCAGCTGATTGTTATGTCTATTGCAGGACGAAGGCCTATCCCTGCGATCTCAATTACCCCCGTCCTGCTCCAACTAATTCCAACTAGCGCCGCGAATTTCCTCATTTCATCTCCCCACCTAGTCTTCTGCCGTCCTCGACTGCGCTTGCCTTCTCTAGCACCTATTCTGTAACCCTAATGATTCACCGGTTATCTAACCTGCGCATACATGAACAGCCCAGCTCCATTTTTTTTTTCGCTTAATGTCAATTAGAATATCGACTATTCCCGTTTGCTCACTGATCCAAACCGCTCTCTTTCTGTCTCTTAACGTTATGCCTAGCATTCTTCGTTCCGTCGCTCTTTGCGCGGTCCTTAACTAGTTCTCAAGCTTCTTTGTCAGTTTCCAAGTTGTTATTATTATTATTATTATTATTATTATTATTATTATTATTATTATTATTATTATTATTATTATTATTATTATTATTATTATTATTATTATTATTATTATTATTATTATTATTATTATTATTTGCAGGAAACTGAATGGTCCTTGCCCGGCATGCCTCACTCACCTTAGCTGCACCAGTCTCCTGCCAAACCAACTGACATGTCTGGTTCAGCGATCCGAGCACAGCGGTCACACGCGTCCGCTCCGCTGTTTTGAAACAGAAATCCCGCTGCGAGTGCTATGGGACGAGAAAGGGTCACTGGCAGGCCTCGGCCAACGAGGAAAGAAAGCTGGAGCTGTCACTCGGGCCGGCCAACTGGCGGGCACCGATCGAGTCAACGTGCAGTGCGAGTTGACGGCGTTTTTCTGCGGCCGGATTCCATACGGAGCGCGTCAAACTACGTCCAACTTGTCCAAAGCGCTCCAAGCGCTGCAGAAGAGAAAAAGGAAGCTCACAACGCACGTGCAAACGTCTGCCGCAGGTTCATGGTATGCGCGTTGCTTCACTTGTACTATGAGGCTGGCATTTCTGTGCTATACGTGACCCACACGTCCGTACCTGCCTGCCTGCGCTGAAAGTAGTTTTCTCCTAAACGCAGCAGCTACACGGTGTCATTTCAGAACTTCCTTTTTTATCTAAACGCTGTTTTTTTTTTCTTCCTAGGACATTTCATGCCCTTTCCGTCCGTCCGTCCATGCGTCCGTCCGTCCGTCCGCCCGCCCGTCTGTCTGTCTGTCTGTCCGTCCGTCTGTTCGTCTGTCTGTATGTCTGTCTAACTAAATGTGTAGAGCATTGGGCTGCTGTGTCGTGGAATCCGGTTTCGAAATGCACCGTCGGAGAAACTTGGATCGCTTGGTATGCGACACTATATATATATATATATATCCTGAGTGTATATTCACACGCGCGCCATGCGCGGACTTCGTGGCCATGCGCGGACTTCCTGGACACGCTGCGGTGCAGCGTGTCCAGAGGCAAGAGTCAGAGAGGCGCGCGGCTGCAGCACACACTTCATGTGCATACATGCCGCGTCTCTTCACTTGCGATACGTTACGTCGCTGCATTGCTTCATTGCTAAGCGTATTAATGTTGACATTCATAGCGAGATGGCATCTGCCGATGTCTTTTTTTTCATCGCCAACTTAGTATAAACATCCAGGGGATGACACTGCCGAATACCGCCATGTTATCCCCTGTTATTGGCTCGCATGGTGGCTGCAGCTTCTGACCGGCTCAAGTGTGCTATGGCATTTCGCGCGCTTGAAAATGTTCGGGTGTGTTCTGTGCTTTTTTACGGCGGAGCTGTCCTAGGCTATAGTTTCCAGCGTTTCGTGATGTGCGTGTGCAAGAACTATCCCCATGTGGGCCGCACTTACGGAGGTATGAGCCACTGCTCAAGAGGGTATGAGCATGTAGGGGGGCATGACTCTATAGGCGAACGACGTACAGATCATGTACAAATACGACGAGCCGTTTGGCGGTCCTGACCTCGTAATGCGCGGCGATCTGCGACAACTACCTGCGGTTCGTGCTAACTAGGTCTTTAGGAGTGCACACGGTCACAACAAGGTGTTCAGCCCGGAGGTGAAGTGGCATCATCCCTCCTACTTCCTGCTGCGGGAGGTTGTGCGTCAAAAGGGCGCCGGGTTCTTGGCAATCCTCACGAAAAATGCGGGACGGGAGGGCCCTGCAACCGGAAGAGGTGTGCGTCATCGAGAGTCGGTTCGCCAGCGCCGATCGAGCCTTGGTCGTTGCGCCCGGTGCTGCGCGACTCTTCTACTCCAACACGGACGTCGATGCGTTCAACGCCGATGTTACCCGCCAGGGTGCGGGAGAGGTGCACGAGGCTAGATCGGTTGACGTGTACCTCGGATGCAAATCCGACGACGAGTGTGTTGGCGCACAGGCTAAGGTGGCCGGTATGACGGATGTCAAAATGGGTAATTTACCCCATACGATGCTTCTGAAGGAGGACGAGCTTGTGCAACCATCTGTGACTATTAATACAATTTCTGTAAGACCACACACGTGAGCGAACTCACCGCAATTTCTTTCTTTCCTTCCCTCCTCTCTCTCCCTGTTATCTTTGTTTTCCCCCTTCCCCATTCCCCCGGTGTAGCGTAGCCAACCGGACGTTATTCTGGTTAACCTCCCTGCCTTCTACTTATCTCTTTCCCTCCTACCCCATACGATACACTGCTCGCACGAGGGAAGCCCTGCATGGTCGCGTTCAACACCGACGTAAAGAACGGACTCGTGAACGATGTGCTCGGTGTACATCGAGAGGTCGAGCGCAAGGAAAGCGACGATCGCGATGCAGTGCGCATTTGGGTGAAATTTGATGCGCCACATACTGGCCGTCTGGCTCCGGCCAAAGCAAAGCCCCTCCCGCATGTTTGCTTGGAGACGGGATATCAAGATTGCAGTCGATTAGGTTGCCCATCGAGTTGCGTACCTTCGCCCTCACCCTGGATAGAAAGACTGGACTGAGTCGCCGGAGAAGGCAGTTTCTGGTGGTTCAAGCTAGTGCGGTCGCCGTGCACAAGTCTCAGGGGCGGCCTACACTGACGTGGTGTACGAGTACTACCAGAGGCACCCACAGAAACTTAAAAAGGACCTGCGGTTCTACGTGCCAAAAGGAAGATATGATAATGAGGCACGCCGTATGTAGGACACCGGAAATTTTCACCACCTGGGGCTCTTTAACGTGCACCTAAATCTAAGTACACGGGTGTTTTCGCATTTAACCCCCATCGAAACGCGACCGCCGTGGCCGGGATTCGATCCAACGACCTCGTGCTTAGCAGCCCAACACCCTAGCCACTAGCAACCACGGCGGGTGCACAGAAGCTAGCGTACGTGGCGCTGAGTCGCTGCACCGACGCTAACCATCTCTACGTTACCAACACAAAGGGTCATCGAACGTTCTACCATGCCAAAGAAAACTTGGATCGCGACCTACAGAACTATAGTCTAGGTGCTTAGACACACACCATCTTCCTACTGTAGCCAAGGCATGCGCTGCTCGGCTTCTCGAGCAATGGTGCACGTTCGCTCGCGCTCACCGCGTTGAACGTGAGGTCGCCGCGTCTTCACGCCACGGATATCGTCCACGGTGCCGTGCTCAGAGACATGCCTCTCGTGTGCTTGTCCGAGACCTGGACGGATGTCCTGTATCGGGTGGACGGCTACACTGGCGTCGTGCGCGACAGGCGCGTCGACTCCCGAGCGGGCGGCGTTGCGATCTATAACGCAAAGAAGGACAGAGCGGCCGCTGCGCCCTATGCCTTACCGACGACGGGCTAGAGTCTCGCCGTGGAATGTGCCGATGCGTGCGCCGTACAGAGTGGGGACGGAATCGCTGTCGCCGCCGTATACGCTGGTCCCGGAAAGTCAAAGAGGGACCTTGAAGACTTTGTGATCGACATGTTTCGGTGGAACCGCCTCTCGGTGGACCCCAATCCCATCGTCATTTTTGGGTGACTTTATTACCGTCGATGTGTCTCGTCCCGACGGAAAGTGGTTCTTGGCGCTTCTCTTGGTGAGGTTCGGCCTTTGATGTTACACCAAGAACAACGTCCCCAGGACTCGCCATCGGTCGCGCTAAGAGCATCTCCAGTGTCGTCACACAGCCTGTGGCCGTCTATCATAAACTTAAATACAGATAAACATTAAAAAATGCATACTTCTGCAACATTGTTTTGTTGATTTATTTTATTCATAGTTATACAGCGCCACTGGTCACCCGCCTTCGCGGAGTGGAATGGCTCTGCATTTTTTTTTTCTCACTTCTTTTTTTTTTTTCGCTCTCGTCGTCTCACCTGGAGTAGCATGCCGGGCCTGTCGCTAAGCTAGCCTCCCCCTCCCCCCTATATATTTTTCTCAGATTGGCTGAGAATGCGAACCCCCCCCCCCCCCATTGCAAAAATAGCAAATAATTAACTTGGGGCTGAATTGACAAGGCTCTTTTTTCGTAAGCGATCTTTGCCATTGGCCGATCTGCTTCCGTAATTACGCGTCAGGCATCACCATTGGTTGGGATTCGCTATTACGAACAGTTGTAGCCAGTGGCGTAGCCAGAAATTTCGTTCGGGAGGGGCTCACGTTGCAGCTTGGCCTCCTCCTTAAGAGGAAGCTTTACCTCGGACGCTCCTATGTAAATACATGTAGAAGCTGAATTAGTTTTTCTCGGCAACCACAGTACAAAATTTGATGAGGTTTGCTGCATTTAAAGGAAAAACTAAAATTCTATTGTCTTCTAGTTTCGAATTTTTCATTTAGCTTGTCAATTTTTTATTAAAAATTGGCACAAATCTCAAATTTTCATAAAACGAAACTATCACGTTTAAAATTCTGTAACTCAACAATGAAATTAATATCACATTTCTGAGAATCGCATATAATAGTACATCTACAGCGGACAAAATTGATATGTTACAAATGAATCGCAAACAATTTAGCAATATGGAAATACGGCTTTTGCAGAGCCCTTGTGCACCACGTAACTAATTCACGTACGATACTAATTGACTTACCGAATATGTCCACTTTGACTCTTATAATAGATGACGTTTGAAGAACCGCGATATCTGTTTTTGATGAAGAGCTTTTAGTTTGTAAACGTCGTGCTTCTACTTTTTTCGCACTTTCAAATTGTTCAAAATATTTTAAACAAAATTCAGGCCCTAAATCGAACTTCCGCTTCCAACAGATAATAGAAGTTAACTTTTTCAAATTTAACAAATTTCATTAAAAGTGATCCAGGGATTATCTCAGAAAAGCGCTTCTGCGTTTTACATTTATTTGAATAGGCTGCGTCGGAGTTGGGCCCGAGCTAAAGCTTCCTCTTAAGCAATTTGTCGAGAGATCAAATACATGAATAATAGCTGCACTGCCATTGCCAAAGATGCTGCAAGTGAATTCCTGAACGCTACGCACTGTCAAAACAAGTAATATATGTATTTTTAAATAAAAATATATACTCGTATGTGCCAGAAATTGTGCTCAAAATAACTGATATCAATTCTTCCATGTTTTTGTCTATTAAATAAGTAAAGAAAATATCACGCGATCCTTAGAACTATATCAGTTCGAAACCAGCAAAGCAGTGCATGCCAGTGATATGAAAAATGTAAGGGCCATGAAATGAACAAGTTGAGGACAAATATGTTAATGAAACTTTGTCATTCAACAACCTTGTTTACATTTTTGTACATATGCAACGGCCAGTGAAAAATCTCAATGACGCTGTCATTTATTCCAATGTATTACGCAGGAGCAGCTGTCACCGGTCGTGTGTCGTGAGTAATTGCACCGAAATTATTGTCCCAACAGAGAGCACCTATATAAAGCCGTTCTGCAACATATACGAGGGCGAGTCAAATGAAAGTGAGCCAATGCAAATATATGACAAACGGGGTACTTAATTTAAAAGCAGTCTCCATGAGCATTTAGACATTTATCCCATTGACTAACGAGTAGGGTGATTCCCGTGTCATAAAACTCCTTAGGTTGCTGCTTCAACAAATCTGCAACTGACTCTTTCACGTCATCGTCCGACACGAATCTGTTTCCCTTAAGCTGTTTTTTCATTTGCCTCAGAATGTGGAAGTCGCAAGGCGACAGGTCTTAGCTGTATGGCGGATGTTGCAGCGTTTCCCACTTGAACTTTGCCAGTTTTGTATTAACCACATCAGCGACGTGGGGACGGGCATTGTGGAAAAATTAAAAATTAAATTGTGGGGTTTTCCGTGTCAAAACAACTTTCTGATTATGAGGCACGCAGTAGTGGAGGACTCCGGAAATTTTGACCACCTGGGGCCCTTTAACGTGCACCTAAATCTAAGTGCACGGATGTTTTCGCATTTCGCCCCCATCGAAATGCGGCCGCCGTGGCCGGGATTCGATTCCGCGACATCGTGCTCAGCAGTCCAACGCCATAACCAGGTCGTGGAACAAGATGACCCCATTCGTCAATTTTACACATCGTTTGTTCTTGATTGCGACACGCAGCCGATCCGGCGTTTCATAATATCGGAAACGATTGATAATCTCTCCAGCTTTAGAAATTCTATCAGTAATGGCCGAAAAAAAAAAGTAAACAACAGCTTTCCGCCAACTTTCCGCTAACAACGCCTTTGCTTTTTTTGGGCGCGGTGAATTCGAATGTTTCCACTGTAAGCTTTGCCGTCGTGTTTCAGGCTCGTAGTAGTGGCACCATGGTTCGTCCCCGGTCACAGTTGCAGACAAGAAGTCGTCACCCTCATTGTGATACCGGATCAGATGAGTCAAGGCAGCGCAGAACCTTCTTCTGGCGGTGGTTCAAAATCTTGGGCATCCATTGCGCGAACAAGAGTCGATGACTGAGATGTTCATGAATTATTGTGTGAACCGAACCGCGACTGATGTTTACACGCTCTGCCAGTTCATCGATGTTTATCCTCCGTTCTTGTCTCATCAGCTCATCAACTTTTGCACTTGTGTTGGGGGTGATTGCGCGGTGGCTTTGGCCCGGTCTTGGATCGTCTTGGCAATTTTAACGTCCTTTTTCAACCGTTTGCTCAAATGCTTCACAGTGGCCAATGAAATGCAATGTTCAACGTACACGGCAGCCATACGGCGAATAATTTCCTTTCGGGAAACACCTTCAGCTGTCAAAGCATTCACGGCAAGCCGCTGCTCAACTTCTGAAGTGTCCATTACGTCACGCAACCATGTTCAATCCAGTGTATGAGAGCATTAAAGAACATTTACCCTCACATCTGCGTGTCACTTTTGTAAATGAAAGATGCCTGTGCTATACGAGCATGCCTCGCAGATAATCAACCGAACCATTATTGCGCGGGGTGGATAGGCTTATTTTCATTTAACTCGCCCTCGTTCATTAGAAATGCGAAGATACAATGGAATATACAAATGCTTGATAAAGGACTTGATAGAGGCTCAATGTGTCCTCACGTATAAAAGTCAAAGTAGAAAAAATAAATAAGAACGTAGTTACCCTGGCTCGCTTTAGTGTCTTGACATGGATGCTTTGGCGTAGGTGAAAACAAATGTGGATATTTTTTATGCGACATGATGGCACAAATGAACCACCACAACGCTTCGTCTCATCGTATCTCGCTGCGTGTTTTGTCAAATTGTCTGACAGTGTGTTGCTTTGGCTTGTCTCGTTGTGTGTTCCGATCTAAGACTTTAGAAAAGTTAATGCACCTTTGGCGTCAAATGGTTATAACAACATTAGGCCCACGAAGTTCCCGAATTGAAAATCTAAAGCATGACTTTGGAAATATAAATGCACCTTTCGCATGAAAAGTTTATGAGAACTTTATACCCGCAAAATGTCCGAATGAAAATCCATGCGCTCCCGAATCTGCGGCCTCAGCGAGATGCCGCGACGAGCCCGCCCGCCACCGCCTTTGGAACTTTGTGCTCGGATGGAGCTCCTTGCGTTACGACATGTGACTCTCGGTGCGTGGGCGTTGCCGCGAAATCCAGCCCGATTTCGTAATGTTCGCGCTAAAATGTTTTTTCGAGCGCGAAAAGGACATTCTAGACAAAATCGAGCATGATTTCCGGCGCCGGGAGTTGTTTTGACCGCCGGCGCATAGACAGCACGAAAAAATTTCGGGGTGGGGGGGGGGGGGCTGAAGCCCCATAAGCCTCCCCCCCCCTGGCTACGCCCCCGGTTGTATCGTAAGTGCTTTTTGCGTATACGGGGCTACATTGTTGCCCGATACTGACGGCCACATAAGGAGCACACGTGCACATGGACAGGTCATGCGCTATCTCGTACGTCGTCGTCTGTTTGTTATTCGCGGATCTTCTCTTCCCGCAAGAATCTACGCATTTACTGTCATGAACCTACTAAGCCCAGCAACGTGGAGAAGTTTGTCAATGTAGAGCAACGCTCCTGTCGCACTTTCATGATTACACCACAGCGACGATCAAGCCTCTATATCGCAGCTATAGGTAACAACCTTGTGCCCCAAAGTTTATCTTGAAGCTATTTATTCGGCTCAGCTTAAGAAAGATAAAAGGCATATGTAAAAGGCCACGCGCTAAAGGGGACGTTCTTATTCACGCTCAGATATACATCGCGTCCCACGCAATTCTGATGAAATATCGATGTAAAAGCCGCAAAGAGAACTTTACCAATAACGACGAGCGGTTGTGTTCAGCTAAACATGGCGCCAATAGCGTCTCATATAATTGTGTCAAAAGTGTTGTCAGGGGGAGTATTCTGTAAGAGTCCGCCTAGTGGATTGTCCATTTCGGCCGCTACTGATTGACTAGGACCGCTCGTCTCCTCCTCTCTCGTACAGTTACATCCAATCAGCAGCGGCTGAAATGGACAGTGGACTCTTACAGAATACCCCTCCCCCCCGTACTCCATATGTAGCAGTCAATGCAGTGGAGGCTAGAGAGACCTCTTGCAGTGGGTGCGTTTGCACTTGAATGTAGTTCGATATGGTTCAATGTTTTTTGACAGCAATTGCGCGCAACTGTTGTTTATATAGGCTCAGTTTTGAATGAAACAAGTTTCAATCCTTAAAGGTAAACACATTGTGGTATACAGCTGCTAGTGCAATTATTTTATATAATTTTTATTTTTGTTGTTCTTTTCGGGTTCTTTATTTGCAACCCGTCGCGAGAAGCCTCACATGCATGCTCGCGCAGCGAAGCATGGACGGAACGCGCGGAGTGATAGGTTTTCTTGACCGACTTTCTTGCACAGTTTCCACGGCATTGACTGCTGTGTATTCAAGAAGTGTAGTTACACCATCCCATATGATCACTCCATAAATAACGAATAGTACTCTTCCTATCTGCGTGACTTCTCGCTTTGTGTCAGTGTGTTCGTCGGGCTAACGCCAACCAACGTTAGATAGCGCCCGGTTACCTGGCTGGTATCGCCCTGGTCGCATCGGGCTGCCGTCGTCCCTTTTCAATGTAGGAAATTATTTAAATGAAGGTTTTCGAGTCACACGAGCCGTGCATATAGCTTACTGTGGCTATTATTGTATGGCGGCATTGTGTCGTCATCGTGACTCGTAAGGCTGGCGTAGTCACTATACGATTTCTCGATTTGATTAGCAAACAAGTCAGCACTGCTCATCAAATCGCGCAGGTACCTTTCCTTTATATATATATATATATATATATATATATATATATATATATATATATATATATATATATATATATATATATATATATATATATATATATATATATATATATATTTATTTATTTATTTATTTATATATATGTAAACACAAGAAGCAGCTCCGCTGGTTTTCACGGAACTATGCGCTTAGGTATTTTATTTACACTAAAGGGGATTGCGTACGCCTCCCACATCAATGAATGCGTGGGTTACCTCGCTTTGAGCGCGCAGGAATGAACCGCATACAACGAAAGAGGCCAAGGTATTCAGATGAGCTTATTCGCATTGCGTTGACAGGTCGTGATGGGATCTTAAGACACCAGCACGAACGCGTAAGCCTACGTGTCAGTGTGACAGGAATATGCAGGAAAGTGCCTAAGAGGAAGTGCTACCTCGGGGGTTTTCTTATTTAAATACGTGGGAACGGAGAAATCGTTCTCCTCGGCGTCCTCTACATCGAGTTTGATTAAATCTGTGTTGGTGAAATGAAAAGAAAAAAAATTAAAATCGACCGATCTTAGGTAGTGGATTTATTTTTTACGGAAATTCTTGTGAAAGGGAAAATTAAGAAAGGAACTAAGGCGTCAAGCCTTAGTTCCTTTCTAACAAGTTCATTTGTAACAAGGTTTTAACCTTGTTAAAAGAAACAGAAAAACGATGTCACAATTTTGTAAACTGCCTCTGTTGGTATATCTGAGGCGGACAACAGAGATACACCAGCACGAATTATCACACAAGAAGCTTACAATACTGCACGTAAGCTAGCTGTAAATGAATGCATCAAATTCGCACCTTTTGGACAATGTAACAGATATATACGTTGGAAATTCTTGGCAAAATATAACGAGGTTATAACTTTTGCGAAGCTTGCCGGCTTACGGCACTTTTTTTTTTTTTCAGATACGTCAACTCTTAAATCAATAGTATGCTTTGAAATCAGCAGAAATTCGATTTCCCTTCCAAATGCAACAAATTGCACTCCTGTCGGTTCGGTGGTTGTCTACACTTAGAACCTTTCTGCAGGTTCTTCAAACGTATCCCAATATGTAAACCGTAGTTGACCACGCGTGATAAGGCTTCTTCTCTCATAGCAAGTCAGCGTAAGGATTCGTCCGTGTAGTCCTGTCCTGCACTGTATACTAAGGTATAATGCGATACAACCAACATGCGTGCCCAAACGCACCGGCGCTTGTGTGGCTTTGCAGTACATTTTTCTACAATGTGTCAGACGCACGAGGTCATGCGGTCCCAAGAACTTCACTTCGGCGCAGGATTCTTCCGACGACATTGGCACCTAACGCAGATACTTTAGGCGCTTCGTGGAATTTAGAACCTCGTACGAAATCCACAGCTGGCAAAAGTTTCGTCAACGTAATAAAGCGTCTCGGCGCGAGCAGTTGGTTCATCTTAAATGTAAACCGAAACTGCGCGGCTGCAACGACTGCAGCACAAAGAAAAACGCCCGCCGCAGGACAAGCGCTGACTGCCAACTGAATTTTTATTCAAAGAACATCACCCTTTTCGTATGCTGTTTCTTTTCTTTTTTTGGAGGGCAGGCTACAAGAAGGTTGGCGTTCTTTTAATGAAAATTTGACTGGGCCTTCAGCGCTTGCCTACTAGTGCGTGTTCGTCTATAATTGTGCCCTCGTATCAGTAGCGTATGTTTCAGCTTATAGTGCCTGCAATGATTTCGGATTGCCTATACTCGCTAATAACCGAGCTCCCAACGTGCTCCCATGTGTTAAAACAGCTGTTGGACAGCCTCACTCTTGTCGAAATACGAGAGTGGAAACGGCCTCACTTGTTTGATTAGTTGTAAAATCGTAGGCTGAAAATTAAAAAAAAAATGCTCTTGTGTGGCCATTTGTGGTCTTTCGCTCGCCAGTATAGTCACGTGTATACACTGCAAGCTTCGAAGCCCAGTATATGTCCCTCAGAATGTACTCCGCTCGTACGTCGGGCTTTGCGAGCGCTGCGTTCAATTAGCTGCGATGCAGCGCTCTTCGTCACGACTGCACTACAAGGAACATCTGTAAAAGCGACTCACCTCACGAGCGGGGGCAGGCGCAGAGGACGATTCGCCGCGTTATCTGGGGAAGAAACGAAGGAAAGATTATTTAGCACAGAACAGCTAAACAATTAAGTCGGAGAATTCAATGCACACACAAACGGAACATCTATACGCGTCGTGCCCTCGCGATAAGAGATAACGGAGGCAGGCGGCACCAGTATGACTGTTGCTGCAGTTTTGAATAGGCTGCAAGAAACGCGCGCTTTGCATGCGCGCAGAAACTACGACGGAAAGTTGCCTACAGAACTTGTCGCTTTCCACGTGCGACGGTTGGGACGCGGCCTTGTCGCAAGAGTGCATGGACCAGATGACGTTAGCCTTCGCGGAATAGCAGAGCGGTGCAGGCAGACACTCAGCGCTCGAAAAGTGCCTATATACTACACACGTATTTTGCACTCGGGCATCATCGTCGTCGTCATCGTCGTGCAAAAAGAAGGCCTCTCCTTGTCCTGCCGTCGTCCGACTCCTTTATATGCCTGCCAATTTCCTGTAGCATCATCAGCCAACTCTCAGCTGCCTTAGACTGCGTTTCCCTCTCCTTAGCGTCAAATGTATTTCCCTAATAGACTACAAGTTACCTGTTTTAGGCATCGCGTGACGTGGCCAGTTAAAGAGCCACATCGTTCTCGTATTCGCAGTTCACTTTTATTTTTAATTCGCTTGGCAGGCACGTACCCAAGGGGGGGCCCGGGGGACCCCCCCCCCCCTCCGAAATTAAGGCGCATACCCCTCCCCCCCCCTCCCCGGCCACGCCATTACTTCTAACACACATTCCTAAAGCGCTGCCAAATCAATGTTGAGACTTGACAGCTATTCGGCGGTCAAAATTTTGCTGCCTTTTTCGCTCCTTTTAGATGGCGGCAGTTATCGGCGTCTCCTGGGATGTGAAGGCCTGTTTTCTCATCGATTCGGTGCCCGCACGATTAACTCCAGATGCGTTCAGTTGTAGCCATCTATTCAACGGTCACGCGCATCGTTGTTGCTTCGTTAGTTCAACCTTCTTCGTTTGGACTGATCCAGGGACCAGGAAAGGGATTCAGTTCGTGGTCAGCTGGTGTGCATGCACGTGGAACGAGTTGCGGCCAGAGAAAATGCCACTTGCGTTTAACTTTTCTTTTTGTTTCATTATTTTTTCGAGTGACGGCTCGCCGCGACGCTGAGAGATCCTCGGAACCATATACCCGTAATATGGGTTAGATAAGGTGGAAAATAAAATAATGGGAGTCAGCATCCACTCATAGGCAATATGACTGTCACCCGTTAACTCGTCTGGATTTTCCCCAATTGTACAGCTCTTTTCGTGCAAAATTGCCAACTGGAAACAAGAGTCGCAAGGATTTGAGAAGTGAAGCGATCTACTAAGGGAGAAAGCCAAAGCAACAGCCAAACAGAAAGGAAAAGCGAAAATTAACAAATTCAACCGTTGTACATGAAAATATTTATGGATCAACATCTTCTTATTTAAAAAGAAAGTAGAGAAAACGCCGCCGGAAGTGGAGGACAATTCCGTGTGTTCTGAATGACGCTTCTACAGTTATTATTAGAGCCGCCTAACCTATAGCCACTTCTCTGCTGTGCTTATGCAAATGTTATTCTAACATTCCGCGGTGGGCGCAGCACGTGTATAATCGCAGCTTCCTCCGCTCTACGCGGTTGTACGGGACTGGCGGCCACACATCATTACGTAACTTCCCAAATAACAATACGAGTCGGTTGTGGCACTTGTTAGAGCAGTAAACGAGGGATCCAAAAGAACTGTGATTGTTCCGCAAATACGTATTTCTGTATAACTCTTTCAGAGCTAATTCAAAAAACCCTGCTATAGTCGGATACAACTTAAGTTTGCAATGAAGCCCCGCCCACGCCCTCATAACCGCCAGCCACTGTTCCTCCGCGAGGCTGCAAATAATTCGTACTTTCAAAGGCAGCGAAATGTGAAAACGCCCGTGTACTTAGACTTAGGTGCACGTTAAACAACCCCAGGTTGTACAAATTTCCGGAGTCCCCCACTACGGCATGCCTCATAATCATATCGTGGCTTTGGCGCGTAAAACCCCATAATTCTTTTTTACTTCAAACCTTTTCTGCTACCCGAATAAGGCGGTAACTACAAAAATAAAATTATTAGCGTGTAATTTTATACCCTTTCCCTCGTCTATTATAGTGGAATGCCGAATGCTTTATTGAAATGAAATAACGTGCTTGCTTCGCTGCAACTATTTGTTGTGAAGTTTCACTTAAGTTGGCAGTGGAGTTTCATGAGTAAAACGGGTTCAGCAGTGAAATGAACTGCACCGCAGACTTTTGCAGAGCGATATGCTCAGACTCCATACATTTTGTCCATGTCTGTTGCACACCTCATTGCTTTCGTCAATGAAAAGACTCTTCAAGAACAGCAGACGCTCCGGAGGTATCAAGTACATCGCCATAATCGCCGCATGACGACGATTTTGTTTGCTTCTGTGATTGGCTAGGGGAGTAACACAACTCCGCGCGGTCCGTGTGCCTTTGTTGCCAACTGCTGTTTTTTTAAGTTCTATTCTACTAAAGTAATCCTTATTTTACACTTCCGCTTCTTTAGTTGTTCTTGGCAGTGTTCTTCCTGCGCTTGTTTCCTGCGCGAGTCCGTTTGACGCGGTTTTTTGTTTGCCATGTAAAGGAGAGGTGTATATCGCACAGGCGTACCTGTAAAATACACCTGATTTCATTTTTCTTTTGTGGGTTTAGGCGTTTTTATGGCGAATGGTGGGCATTACTCACATTTGTACTAGTAAAGGTACCCCCCTCTCATTTGCATAGGAAAGTTAGCTTGGGTGCCCCTCCCCGACCCCCCACCCAGATAAAGAATCCTGGGTACGTGCCTGTCGCTTGGGTAGCCACGCGGCATAACTTCAGTGTGAGAGAGAGAGGGAAGGCCGGCATGTTAACCAGTCAAGAGTCCGGTCGGCTAACCTTTAACTTCGCACTGCCGTGCGAAATTAAATATAAGCATGTAGGTGCCTTTCATGCAGATACTGCAACAGTGACTTATAGAAAGCGTTGCCCGTATTCCATCGTTCGTGGTCTTCAGGCTGGTCGCTGTTCAATTTCCCACCTCTAAGTGCACTTTCGCCGCAAAATGAAAGCCTCCGACGAGAGGAACAAGGCGAGAACGGAACCACACAAACGCTTTCGCACTGTCGAGCCTTCTAAAGCACTTCGGCGTGTCGAGACACGTGCGGATGCGTGCGACGTACAGCGAACGAATCTCGTCGCCGCCGCGTAACAGGAGTCTCGACAACGCCTCTGCCACAGTTCTTCCCACTGCTTCCTCTCGAACGGTAAGAATCGCGTTACTCGACGTGAAAGACAAGAGGGTTCGCCACTTGAGCCGAACATAAATCCCCTAGCTGAACAGCCTCAGCGTCGGACCTCCTCGAGAGGAAGGAGAAGCGACGATGGAGGAGAAGTAGTTGGCGTAACAGAAAGATAAAGACGTCGATCCGAACGTCTGTGTATACGCGGCGCTCCGCAGCGTGGCACGCCCGGCTGTTCGGGCCGCTCGTTCCGCGCGCGGCGGTCACGACGCCGTGCTCCGCGCCTGTTCCGCGAATTTCCGCGCACATGCAGCCAGAGATCGAGCAGCTTATAACGAAAAAAGAAATCAACACCGAGAGCAAACGCCGATCAGCAGCTGAGAAGCAAAAGCCCATTAGCATGCCCTACGCGTGGAGGCACGCGCGCACAGATTTAACCTGCCCTACACGCCGAACGAAGAGGGAAAGAAGACGGATTTCCTCCTCTCCCACCACTTGGCGCGCACACGGACACGCACGTGCACAGTCCAATTATGGTTACAGATGGGGGGGCCTATAGCTAGCTGTACACACGCCCAGGAATTCGCGCGGCAGTAGCAGCTCGACCACGATCGCGCAGCGGCAAGCGTAGATGTGCCAGTGCGTGGGGCGTAATCGAAAGTGGCGTGTGCAGCACGAAGCGCACGGGGCGAGATTCAGAAGGCGGCAGTGACGGTGTCTCGGTGTTCGTCCAAGCGCGGCCGTCGCAAAGAAAGCCACAGAATAAAAAGAAAGAAAGAAGGAAAGAAAGGGCGTGACAGAGAAAGAATGCGCGCTCTTTCAGCGCCGACGGCGGCGACAATCCAGCGAGCTCGACCACGCTCGACGCGCAGTGGCGACGGGGAACTCGGAGGGTTGCACGCGCACGGCGCTTGTTGCTGCTTTTGCCCGATGTTGTCCGTTGCTACGTTCTTGCGTATTCCTTCTTTTTTCACTCGTACAGGCGAAAAAAACGTAATCACAACGAGAAAAGACGGAAAACGGAAGAAAGGGCGTCGAACGGCGACGGCGACTCCACGCTTGACGCGCATAAACGCGTTCGCTCGCGGACAGGTGTGCGTATATGCATGCGCTCCGCGCCTCGCTGGCTGTCTTCTTCGGTCCGCTGGTTCGCAATGAAAGTGGCCGGAGATCAAAGCCGGGCGCGGACTCTCTTCTCGGCCACGTACGGCGCATCGCGTTGTGCCTTCTCCATCTTTCCTTTCACCTTGGATCAACAAAAAAAAAAAAAAAAAAAGCTCGGACAGGGGCCGACGAACCCCGTTCGCATCGCGTGCCGCACACACAAAGTGCGCCGCTGCGAAGAAAGTTGTCTGGGAAGGTCAGGGGAGAGGCACTGGACAAATGGATGCGTACGCTTCGCGCAAGAAAGGGAGGTGTGCGGGCATGGTCGCACGTATATACAGTCACGCATGCTTTAATGCGAGCGCCTCTAACACCGCGCGGGAGTCGGAATAAAACAAACCCCGTCACAGATTCGAAGACGAGCGACAGACTTGCGCGTCGGACTGAGACGGTGGCGTCCACCTTCCCTTGGGTCGCCTCACCAGGGCAGTGCATAAACCGGAGTATCAGAAAACGAAGCCGACAGCTACATTCTCAGTCCTCTTTCTAACCCCTATCTCCCAAGCCTAGTGTAGGGTAGCAAACCGGAGACTAATATCTGGCCAACCTCCCTGCCTTCCCTCTTCATCATCTCTCTCCATCATATTATCCGGGATCTCGAGTAAAGCAAATTGATTAGTGGGCCAATGGCATCAAGCGTTGTGTGCACGCTTGATGGGTGGTTTGGAAGGTACGACATATGCTCTCCACTTGTGCCGTGAGTGTGCCTTTTGTGCGTGTTGACATTGGCGCGGCAATGCCAGTTGATGCATGTCCAGAGTCCTTCACGTGTAGCTCTTGACAAGAGGCACGTAAACACGCTCTACTCTGTTCTGCGCCACGTTCGTATCCCGACTCAACTTGCTCGCGTCGAGTTCTTATGAACGAAGCTACAGTGTAAGTGCGCAAACAGACGTTAATTAGTGGGCTTGAGTTGCAAGGAAAGACTACAAGCATGCACTGTTTCGTGGACAATTCAAGGTACACTAAAGAGGGCCCGAGAACAGGCACCGAAGTTCACAGTGGAAAGTAATTGTCTGAGAGGGAGTGAGGGAAGGTACGGCATGAGGAAATGGGCGAGTTCTGCTGCAGTTTCGAGCGAACGGGATTAGGATATAGACTTGATTACGATACCTTCGGCAGACGCCCCTCGAATCCCGGACGAAGTTCCCTCAACGGCTTTGAGCGGCTAGTGAACCGACATCTGGTCCACGAACCCGCTGTCCATGCAAAGGGCAGCTGGCTGAGAACGAAGCTGCCCGAAAAATGCCGACTTTGACGCTGTCTACACGTGCCAGCGCGACCGTGCGGAACGACCACTGTGAAGTTTACAGCAGGCGCCGAACGCCCTCACCTCTTTTTCAGAGCATTCACCGCAGTGATTCAAAAGAGCATTGAACGGCGAAATAACTCAGTGGTCGTGTGAAGGAGGGCCGCTCTCGGTGTTTCCTTTCACCTCGTAGGGATTCCGCGGAATTATGTCCTGACATTCAATACGCATTGCTTTGAAAGGTTACAATATGCGGCCTATTTATATTCAGAGCAATAGTTTGTACGGTCACCAAAGCTTTCCAAAACGATGCGGCATGTATCTTCGGCTTTCCTGTTTTCGTTGAGCCTTAAACATTAAAGAATGCAATCACTTTTATTGCCGGTCAATGCTTCTGTTCTTGTCGTTGAGCCTATAGTTAATGTACGCCACATGAGGTGTACAGATGAGGTGAGTAAAATATCAAACGCTGCTCGTACAGTAAACGCACAAATTTATTGTACCACGCTGTATGTATACAACCTAAAGAATGTGGCACCGGCCCCTCGCGGTCTCAGTGGGTGAGGTGTTGTGCTACTGAGCACGAGGTCGAGGGTTCGACTACCGGCCACGGCAGTCGCATTATTATCAGGCCGAAATTCACAAAAACGTTGTTCTACCTGTATACTTAGATTTACGTACACCTTACAGAACCCCCATGGTGGTCCAAATAAACCATGAATAAACCATGAGCCCTGCCTTACGGCGTCTATCATAGCTTCAGTGTTGCTTCGGGGTGTTAAACATTATCGACCAATCAATCAATCAATAATCAATCAATCAATCAATCAATCAATCAATCAATCAATCTTTGCGTTCAGTCCGTGGCCTATACAAAATACGATACCCAGGCACATGCTGAATAAAAAAGTACACAACACAGAGAAATGGGGTTGTTTGTCAGCGCTCGTGTCGTGTGGTTTCCTCGAGTACCCTTTGCGCTCAAGTTTCGAATGAATACCAACTTGTTTAGTTCACCCCCATTCTAAACTTAAATAAGAAACAGCCGTCGGTTCTGGCGTCTTCTTTAACGGGTTCTAAATACGAGATAATACCGCCACGAAATATTAAAACAAGGGATTCGTGGGTTACGGTTTTCGGAAACGCTCAGCATTCAGAACCAGCGCTTGCACTCGGAACGCGCGTAGCTCGCGGGTGACCTTGCAGACGACGGTGCATCAGGAAGCACGCAGTGAAGATGTATGTACATTCGCTTCCTGGTACACCGTCGTCTGCAAGGAGCACGGCGCATTAACGCGGTCGTCTGCTCCGCGGCCAAGTCGGCGCGGCGGCGCCATCCATCCGAAGCGAGGCCATTACAACAACGTTGTCACGATAAAACCACGATAAAACACGTCGCCACGTCTGTACACGAACAACAGCAAAACGCGCGTTCGCGCAGACTGGCGCAACGTCTCGTCTCCGCCGGCCCCCGAGGCAGTGGCTTTCATGACTCTGAGCGGTGTTTTGTGGGTATAGGTGCACACACTACACCTGCCGCAGCAGCGGGGACGGTGCGTGCGCCCTTGCGCAAAGGTGCCAGATGCGTTGCGCGTGTGTGCGTGTGTGTTGGACAGGTACACGCGTGCATCGTGAGAATGGAAGGCGTGAGCGAGCGGCTCGCCCCGGGCAAGCTGGTACACGCCCTGGACACGCCGCTCTCCTGCAGGAACGAAACGCGCGCCGCCGGCAATGCCGGAATCGTCTCGCGCCATTAGGGAATCTCTGCTGCAGAGACGCAAGCGCGCTTCAACACGCCGCCATTCGAACGTCTTTCTTTTTTACTTTCTTTCCTTCTTTCGCCTTCTATCCTGAATTTGATTCGCTATTCCTTCTTTATCATTTCGATGGCTTTCATCGTCGGTGTTTCTGCAGTCCTTTCCCTGAGCTTTCTTTTTTCGTGGTGGGCGATCACCCGTTCTTCCTCGCCGCCTTGTGTTTTTCTTTCTTGGTAATTTCCTCGCTTCTTCCTCTTGGCCCACAGCGGGTGTTGGGAAGACGCGCGCGCCCCCTCGCGAGATGTCGTGACTTCTTGTGGCCGGGTGGGCGTGGGCGCGCGAGGCGTTGCAGTGCTGGCCGCCGCTTTCTATAGAAGCCACCCCCCTCCCCCCCCCCCCCCGCCCCCCAGCCTGCCGACCGAAACTGGCCGCCTCGGGGATTAACGAACTTGATTGGTGCCACACGTGCACACACGTACGCGCGGTGGCGAGCGAGCGCATGCACTGAGCCGTTAGCGCGCGCGTGCGGCCATCGCTTACGTCGAGTGGGTTTAAATATAATGGGAACCTACCTCCTTGGTTTGCTTTGCGCGTACCGCGCGAGCATGCACCAGCGCGTGCTTTCCGCAAAAAACGCGGATGAGGACTTCCCACGGAACGCACTGCTGAAGTTTCCTAGCAATGCATTTGGGTCCAGATCAGGGATCGCCCGGTTCTGCTGTCTTAGCGCAACTATATCTGGCTGCATTAGAAATGTGGTAGCGACAAAAAAAAAAAAAAAAAAAAAAAAAAAAAAAAGCCGTTTGACGGTCTTCCTCTTTGCTAGTTTAGCCATCGCGCCAATTTGATCGGCAAGTGAGTATTAATTAGCGGCACGCCTGCAGAGATACGACACACGGCGTATAACGGCCGAGGGCTTCGAACTAACTCTAAGCACCCGAAATCCTTTAACATGTACCCAGATATTGTCACGATGTCAAAAAAAAGAACAAAGAAAAAAAAACACAGGACGCAGGACCAAGAGGCGAGAAACAAGACCCGCTCTGTATTCGGGGACCATGAGGGTAACGCGCCAACTTCGTCTTCTTCCCAAAAAGAAGCGTGGTCGCTGCTCGTGTAGCTCAATTAGTTTTCTGTTCCTTTGCTATCCTTTAGTCGTGACAATACGTGTACGGGCGCTTTCGTATTCAGCTTCCATCGGAATGCGGCCTCCACGTACACGGGAATCGCGCCCGCAACCTTGCGTTCTGTTCCACGGGCCGCCATTTTTGCGAATACTTTGCCGACATGCTAAGTATGCGATCTGTGCGTTGCCTCCGAGATCGAGCTGCGCGAGGCGTGCGTGCTGGACCTCGGAGGCTGTCATGCGGTTCATCTGAGTCCCGCACGCTGGGCAGACATTCTCTGTGGTGCGCCCAATGTGAAGTTGTTCCCAAGTTAAGCTTAGGATTGTCTCGCGAGCTGGTTGGTATATGTGTGTTCCGGAGTCAGAACTGCGCAGGAGTGGTTCGCGCATCTTTCGCACCGCAGCAGCCCCACGAGTTTCATTAAGCCCTCAAAGGAAGCGAGGTGGCGAAACTCGCGACGAGTCCGTACGTGAGCGTGGGAGGCACTGGGCGTGATTAGACCCAAAATCTCAAGCAGAACGCGCGCTCGGGGCACACATTGGCGAACGCTGACAAACAGCGGTGTGATCATTTGCGTTGCCGACGCGCCTTCTTTCATTTTTTTTTTTTACGTTTCTTTCTTTCCTTTCTTGTGGGCGTACGCCGCAGAGCGCAACAATTTCACCGCGCTCGACTGAGGTCACCCAGGGTCACGTGCCCGGGGTATACAGACCAAACGTACACACGGTATGTAACTCCCGAGTTCACGGTGCACGCTCAAATTTCCCAACAATCAAAGCGCAGCAGTAATTAGACAATGCGCGCAGGTCGTCGGGCGGTAACGCGAACTATAACGTGTAACAAAGCCTTGTCGGCTGACTCAGCTAGCGCTCGCGCAACTCGCAGACACGCCTTACACGCGACCCACGCATAATCAGGCTCACGCTGGGTGGCGCGCTGCAGAGACGAAGCGCGTCGCCGCGTGATCACCGGCCCCCCTGGAACTCGGAGATGCGCACTAAGTGCTGCCGTCAAGGGAGACGCGTTAGGTGTGTGCACACGGAGGCGGTGCGCAACGCATACGTGTGCGCATACGGCACGGCCCACCCGCTTGTGCCGCCGCCTTCTTTGTTCTCCTTCCTCAAACGCCAGCGACACCGTGGGATGCCCGAGTGACATAGGCCTAATGGGGGCGTGCGGCAACCAAGCAATATACTCGCCGCACGCGTGCGCATTGGAGCGGCAATGGTGGCGGCATTTCCTCTTTTTTTGCATGCGGGTATACGCTATTCGGACGCCCACAACTGGGCGCGCTATAGTGAATGATGTACATATAGACTATATCGGTATCTATATACGTAAAGTCGAGCACATGCAAATTGAAAGTAGTGCAGGACATCTTATATCCGCTTCGTCTATAGTCCCCTCGTTGATCTTTCTTCGAAGGGATTGTACAGAAGAATGACGCCATTTTAACGCAGCGGCGTGCTTAGCCCCGCACGCGTTATGAAAGCAGACACGCGATGGGGCCGAGCAATGTTTGCTGGCACGCCTTAGCAAGGATCACGGAGTAAGACATTTGGGAGGTGAAACTCCCGTCAGCGCGGGCGACCACATAAGTTGTATGCGCCGACGGGGCCGTATACAGTGGCGGCGCCATGCGGCGCGTCGTAGAAGCCGCAGCGAAAAAAAAAAATTACCGACGATTACGTTACTTCCTAATGCGAAATTTGAGCGCAGCAAATAAGCTGTTTCACCTTTTCGATAGATTGAGGCAAAGAAATCGAGCAACACATGTATGCGCTATCACAGAATTTTTTTTTATTTTTCACACGTATTCCTTTAACAAAGACTCCACTAGGTAAGCTTCTGCTTCGGCGGCACGCACCTCTGGATTCTGACGGCGACGGCGCTGGGCCTCTGCTCTGGCAGCTCGTTTAGCAGCAGCAGCAGCAGACGGAGGACTTCCATCGGTCGTCTCGCTCATGGCTCAGAAAGAACTGGCAGATAATTTCGCAGTGGCGAACGGCAGCGGCAATTTCGGCTCGGGCGGTGCACATATGCAGATCCGCCGCCACCGATCTGGCTCTCTGATTGCCACCGCACAGGGCGAACGGCAGCGGCAATTTCGGCTCGGGCGGTGCACATATACAGATCCGCCGCCACCGATCTGGCTCTCTGATTGCCACCGCACAGGGGTTGCATTGGAGGAGGAGCGAAGAAAGGAATTAAGTTCGAGCCGGCGCTTTGACAATCGGAGACTCGCAGGAAGAGGGGGGAGGGGGGCGGCGTGTACACCCAGCGGCAAACGATGGGGGCAGAAGCGCGCGCAGCAAGCGGACAACACGATAAAGGGAGGAGGGAAGAGATAGCAGCGACTGACTGATGCCGCTGACGCCGATAGTGAGTCAACCCCAGCTGCGGAGTTGGTTTCAGGGACAACGCCGCCGATGCCGACACAAACAATATGATACCCTCGCTTCCGCAGCGCTAAGAACCAGGTCTAGCCGTGGGAAGGTGGTCACGTATTCGTCGACGTGCCGGGGCCTACGTGAAATAACCGGCGCGTCGGCAACTGAAGAGCACCCTATCCGCCACACAAGAACAGGGGGGGGGGACCCTTTCCTCCTCTTTCTGCATGGCGGCGACGGTGTTCTATGCAGTCACGTTATCTTGACTCTCTAGCGGCGTCAGCGGCATCCAGCGGTATCAGTCGGTCGCTGCTAGCGCTGGGGGGATGAAAGGGGGGCGGAGCTGGTTACGAGGCCGACGACAACGCCGACGACGACGCGAAACCCAGGAACGGACGCCAAAGAGCTGCGCTCTAAAAAAAATGCAGCGCGCGGGCAGGCGGCTTCGGCGCGCTCTCAACGGCGGTAATTTCTTTCCAGGCCGCCAGCACGATAACGGCTCCGCGGGCTTGTGACCTTTTCTGGTCGCCGCAAGGAGCGGAGTTTCCACTCCTAAATGTTTCTTGCTCCGTGGCAAGGATGCATCTGCGTGTCGCTAAGTCTGCCCTCTCGCTAACTTTCTAAGTTGCATCGTACAAATTATTGTTAACTATATCTATTAGCAGCTTATCCCACCATTCTGTCTCTCTTTCTCTCTCATCCACTGCTTCTTCCACAGCACGCGTTCCCTACACGAACTGGCGCTATATATATATATATATATATATATATATATATATATATATATATATATATATATATATATATATATATATATATATATATATCCTTGCGCGGCTCACCCGACTAAGTTCTCAGACTCCACCTTATACACTCGACCAAGAGCATCCCGGACGTCGTTCGGCATGCTTAGCGAAACGTAAATAATGCCTACATTAGTAATGTAGATAGTAATGCCTACAACAGACACGTTCACTTCCTGGAATATAACAGCTTAATGTCACGCCAACATCAGGGCCAGCGCATGCAACCGGACGGCCGGCCCGGAAACCTCCCACTTCAACTTCGTGCAAGCGACGCGCTTTCGTCGGATATCACATTGGACAGAAAACACAGAGGCACGCATCTACATCGCCGTTCCCACGCATAACCCAAGGACGTTCAGAACCGCCAACGGGATCGCGAATTCGGCGGCGGAAGCATTCGTACAAAGCAACGGACGCGGAGCAAGCCGCGGGACGGCCATCACGCAACCTCCAGACGTCCCATGGAACGGCGACCGTTCCAGAAGTGCCCTCGGTCGTCAGGGGGCGGCGTATAGAGCACCGCGAGCGCACGACCGTTATACGGTGCGGCGGACAGACGGTGCCCGTAGCGGCCCGCCAAGCGCGGACTCCTCCGCCGTTTCCTGCTCGCGCGGCATCGCCATCGTCATTAGGGGCCAAGACAAAAGGAGACCCGATGACCTCCCACCACGCAACGCCGCCCCATCTCCGCAGTGCGAGTGTGCGTGCGTGCATGCTAAGGCGCTCACTGCGTTCTCTCGTTGCCGGCACGCACGTGGCAGCAGCGCCCCGCGATGCGTGCGACGATGCCCGCAGCACTCCTCTCCGTGGTTCCGCGTCGCCGCCGAGGATGCGACGGCGGGCGCGGGTGCTCCGCGAGAACGAGCGCGTCGGCGCCCGAGCATCTCTTCCGCATGCTGAGGGCGCACCGGCGGTACATCGCTGCGCTACGCGAAAGGAGAGGGAAGGGAGATATATAGAGGTATGCGCGTACAACTATCCCCCCCCCCCCCCCCCCTGAGAGCTCTCTCGGTACGGATTCGATTACTCGCCACAATGCGCTCGGTGCACATCGACGGCCCTCGTGCATATTCGCTGCACCACGCGGGCCGGGTGAGGCCGACATCAAGTGGGCCGTGAAAACGCCAGCGGGGAGAGCTCTCCCGAGTGAACAACGCGCGCTCAGTGAAACGCGAGGGGCAGCCTGGCTCACGCGCGTGCACGGCGGGTGTGACGAAAGATAAGAAAAGCAGCCTCGCGGACTCTCTGCACATGCGCGACTCCGCGATGAAAGTGGGCGGTCCGCGGAGTCGGTGGTCGTGGCGTGCGCTGTTGAGATAAAAGAGCGACTGCTCCGTCACGAAGCCGCTGCCGGTGCCTTCTGTTCTAAGCGCTGGCCCGCGATAACGAGAAGCGAGGAGGAGACTGTAGGCGTACAGGGCACGTTAAATAGCTGGCCTGGCCTTCTCTTCATAGTACAGGTTCCCGAAGGGCGCTGGACAGGCGCTGAAAGTGTGTACTTTTCGTTTTATTGATATGTATTACTTTATTTATTATTACTATTTTTTGTGCCGGGTTCTTCTTCAACCAAATTTGGCCTGCTATAGTGTAGCCAAACGTTATGCGACTGTTCTGCGATGAACGGGCGTAGGAGGTTCGTTCAAAAAGATATAATTTTGTAGTCTTGGAAGGACAACCTCCTCACCAGCATGACGATGCCGCTAGCTGGGTTTAAACGTCACTTTATGCGCAAACAACACACACACGCGCGCGCGCGCGAGAGAGAGAGAGAGAGAAAACCACACGTATAATCGATAGGGAGCTAAAGATTCCCCGCGTATAACTAAGACGCCGTTAAAACAGTCAATTAGCCTGTGCCGACACTGGCTCACCCGTTGGCGAACCGAGCGACTTGAGTTGGGCGATGACAGATGTAGTACACAGTTCGATGTCCCGCTCACGTCGAAGGTTTCAGGACCGGCGTGTGACGGCAGTTGATGGGATCGGTGGCGTGATGATGCGAGGCGTTGGCAGAAGAGCATGACCAGCCATCTAAAACATTTATCTCTAGCTCGTGGACCTTTTGTGACGGGAACTTGACACTTGGGCCCGGTCATCCCGACTGTATCCGTCGCCGATCTTCGTGGCCGACATGGAGGACGACGTCGAGTCTTGAGGCTACGCGGAGTTCCGCATCCCGACACGTATACATAGCCTTCACCACACACTCGGGATTACACCGGACCATGTACATATGTGGCGGAAATCCTGCCGTTTCGTCCCTGTTACTCGAACCACCCTGCCGATCCCGCCCGACTCTACACCCCGCCCTTCTCCTTTTCCTTCTCTCACGACACCGTGTAGTATCCGTGGTGATGCACTGCCTACACGGCAAGCGAACTCGCGTTTGCCCTTACCGGTACTGCAGGGGACGCCAATATATCGCGCGGTGTCGGAGGATACTTTCTTTTCTTCAACTGTACCACGGTATGCCTTGCTTTATATGTGTAATGTGTTACTGTATAGTGTCCATTGGTTTAGCACAAGCTCGTTACCAATTTGCGGGGATTCGGGCATTCGGCTGCATGAAACTCAGAAGGCGTCGCATGGCGTCGCGGGATCCCGTAGCGCCATCGATTCGGCGCTCGGCAAGGTGATCGCTCCAACCGGTTCTATATTTCGCCGGATCCAAAACGCAACATTGCGACTCGAGACAAATGCAAAAACGGAAGAGCAGACACGGACACAGCGCTCTATCGCAGCATAATTACGAGCCTTCGTAAACGGGAGCGCCGCCATGCTGCTTTGTCAGACTGACCCGGAGGAAAAAGGAAGATATCGCTCTGAAAATGGGCCCGATTACTCAGCACACTGCCGGCGGAGCAGTGCGACTTCTCACGGCTACTTAAGCTCCGCGAACCACTTATGCAAAATAGTCAAGTGCGCGAATCGGCTATACAGCGGACGCATTAGAGGCAAAAATGGGCTGAATGCAAGGGAAGGACACTGTCGTTGAAGCACTGTGAGTGTGCATCTATAGTCTTCCGAGGACAAGTCCAATCGTCGGGGTGTGTGCGCCGCGGCCGGTCACAACGGCGCTATTAACGGATGTCTCTAGACGGCACAGTTGCTCCTATACATTTTTCGTCTTCTGTACTACCCCCTGTCGACCCCCGTTTTTTTCTCAGCGCTGCCGGTGTAATACGTATCTGCACGTTCCAAGGGCAACTGTGCAACTGCAGGATATCAAGGCTCGAGGTGTCGCACCGAACCCAGTTTTGCGGCGACAAAGACCGGTCGGTACACAGCTAGTCGCTCGACACGCAAGGCGAGGCCATAATTTGCCGTTTGCTTTCTATATATATTACGGCTCGCGTCAAACGCAAAGTCACAGTTACGTTTCCCACGCCATGAGTGGGACAGGCGCAGGGCCTAATACGGCTGTTCCCAGCAGCCGACGGAGCGCGAATTATTACAGGCACCGCGAAGCGGCGCCCAGCGAGGTGTCATTAATTGTTACCGTGCCCGAACGAGCGCCGCACGAAACTAAAAAGCTAAAAATAAAGCCTGTTTTGTCTCTTCGAGGTCGTGCGTGGCGGCTTTCTGTAGCGCTTTTTTTTTTCTCGTGCAGCAACCATTCGCAAGACAGCTTAACCCTCCCACTCCCCCTCACCCCCCCCCCCCCCCCGCCTTTGATACGGCAAGGCCCAGCCGTACAAACAACTGTCCCTGCGTGCGTGCCAAGGTGCGTAGGTATAAAAGCACTTGACACAGTCGCGACACATGCACCGCATTGAGTGAAACACAAGCCGAGCGATACGTCTTTCTTTTTTTTTTTTTCCTTCTCTAATGGAGAGAGGTCGGACGCGGGGCGAGGCGCAGTGCGAATGGCGGGTTAATTAAGGATAGCGGTGTTAACATGTCGATCAGTCGCCACGGTAATAACGGGGCGTGGTCAAACGGCTAAGAGGGGGGCACCATACTTGAAAGCTATATACCGGCAAAGCAGTAGTCACCCTGCCCGTATCTGCTCACTCGCTAAACGTGTGAAGTGGAAGGAGCGGTAATCAGGCACGCTTTCTGTTGAAAAACAAAACAAAATACACAGAAGCATCCGCGAGGTGTCGTTTACCTTAAATACGCGCACTTCGCTGTCCATGTTACTACATCGTCTACCCCGTTGTTGTGGCTCTATGACTACATGGAGTCCTGCTGCAGAGCACGAGGCCGTGGGTTCGATTACCGATCACGGATTCCAATGAGGGCTGTTCGCAAATAGGCATCTGTGACTAGCTTTTGGGCGAACGTAGATAGATAGATAGATAGATAGATAGATAGATAGATAGATAGATAGATAGATAGATAGATAGATAGATAGATAGATAGATAGATAGATAGATAGATAGATAGATAGATCTAAAGGAGTCATAATGTGACAGTAAAGCAAGACGCTGGTAGGCTGCCCGTGGAGCGGTTCTTTACACCTCCTGTCCCTTATCCTCCGAGAAATCAGGGAAAGGGGAAGTAGGCGGGGAGGGTCAGAGGCACGTTTGGTCCCCCCGAAAACGTTCTCCGAGACCTCACTGCTAGTAAACGTCCAAACCCTTTTAAAAATAAGTCTGCGCCCACATTCACAAAAGGAGCCCGCGTTGTTATTTTTTTTTCTATTTCTGTTAGTCAATTCTATATTTTGCTGCTGTTGGTGACGCGGCAAAAAAGAAAAAAAAAAAACGGCGCACGCCAAGCGGTCGCCGCGACTGCATCGGTCCACGTGCGCAGACTCCCGCGTGCGCGCGCGTGCGCACATTCGACCCCGTCAACTGTCTCGCCGAACGAGGCGAGCAGCCCCTCGGCCCCGTGCAGTCGATGGCTTAGGAGACGAGCAGAGAGAATGCTTCGGCGGCCCCGTTCTGTCGAAGGAACAGCTTTATCTGAGAACCGTGCCACAGCCGGGCGCCCCCCCCCCCCCCACCCCTCCGGCCTGCCGACTCGGGGGGACAACAAGGGAGCCGCATTTGGCAGCGACAGACGTAACGAGTTCGTTTGTGCCGACAGCGGCGATGACGCCGTCTAGCCCCCCACTGTCGACCACCTTGTTTTAAGTTCCTCCGAAGCGAATTAGCTCTTATCTATCTCGCTACATGTATAGTGTTTCTGAGGAGACAGCTTTGCAAGGAATAAAAAAAAAAAAAAGGACCAGAGTATAACTGCGTGCTTATAATACAACCAGCAGAATCTCAGACTATAGATGTATCGATTGATCCTTGCGGCTTGACGTCCCGAAGCGACACTGGGGTTATTCGAGACGGCGTGTAGTGGAGTACTCCAGCTTAGCTTTGACCGACTGGAGTTCTCTAACGTCAACTTAACGTGGGCACACGAGCACTTTCGCGTGTCACCCCAACCCAAACGCGGCCTCGCGCGGCCAGGAATCGAACCCGAGACCTCGCGGTAGCAACGCGACGCCACAGCCATTCGGCTACCGCCGGCGGATCCTCGACAAGAGTAACAGAAGTCAAGGAACTCAAGGACGGCAAGGGGAATAAGGCAATGTGACGACATTACGAACTGATCATGCATATCACGGAGACAACGCAAAATCGATGTGGTCACAGACCGTCATGCACTCTCACGGCTCTCATCATTGAAAGGTTCCTCAGGCCGCCTTGCTCGGCGGGCACTTCGGATACGAGACCTTGACATCCGCGTCGTGTACCGAAATGGACGCCTGCATCCTGACGCCGACGCCCTGTCACCCCACCACATTTGCTGTTGCTCAGCGTCTCAGTCTACCATTTCTTCCATTGTCGCTGGAACCGTCGTTTGTGAGTAAAGCAAGGGCCACTAGATTGCCTACCTTAGCCTCTCCGATTGGTCAGCACAACGGACAACTCGCATGCTGCGTCGTAAAGCTCATATTTTCGCCATTCGTACTCACCTGCTCCATCGGTGCATAATTATTTCACAAACGGCCGCCAGCGGTTATTGGTAATACCTCGAAGCCTGCGTTCCAAAATTTGCGCATCATTCCGTGTCCATTCGCAGTGTGGGCACTTGGGAGTTTTCAAAACTTACCAACGTCTTCGACAGCATGGTATACTGCTATAGCGAGGGATGTGCAGCTATGTTCGCTCTTGCCCCGATTGCCAACACGGCTATTGAGAAAAATAAATTTCATGAATGGAAATTAAGCACGGGGAATATCTTGGAGGGAAACGCGCACTCCACTCGCAGTCAAGGAGCGCCCAATTGAAAGTCAATGAAGCCCCGCTACGCCCAGCGATACGCCTCCGCGCCTATGTAGTTTAGGGCTACACTGAGAAAGCAAAGACACCACACGTCGCCAAAGGCGAAGCAGTCGAGCTCGAATAAACACTGAGGCTGATCAACCACAAAAAAAAAAAAAAGAAAACAAAGAAAAAAAGAAAGGAACAAGAAACTCGCGCATGGCGTAGCTAAGCGACTTCGTCTCGGCCTAATTACCGCTCGTATGGTCGGCGGGCAAATGACCTTCGGACACCGAAGCGCGATTAGTCCCCTCTCCGTATAGGACGAGGCCAAGGACGACAGTTTGCTTACTTTTTTTTTTTATCCCCTCATTCTTGCAGAGCCCCCCGCGTTTAGCTTAATCCGCCAAGAGACCCACCGACCGGTCCCGTTGCGTAATTATTTCTAACGACGCAAAACGCCACCCGGCGGAACGAGGTTGGCTGGCAGCTGCAAAGGCGCGGCGCGAACCAAGATGGCGCTCCGGCATGCGAGGAATTTCGCGTGTGCACTTAAACGGAAGCGGCAGCTTGAGCAGCACTATCGAACAGTAAAGCAGTGACGCTCGAATTGCCGTTCCCGTATACCCAGGGCACCGTGCACAGCCCACGCACAACGTGTGTATGTACCACGTTGATACCCAGGAACGGCCGCCATTGTGCTCCACAGGCACGGGACACCTGTGTTTTTTTTTTTCCCCGAGCGTGAAAGAAGGCCGCGAATACACGCAAAGTGCCTCGAGCGGCCAGTCGCGCGTCAATTTTGCGTGTATTTGCGGGCTTCTTTCACGCTCGTGAAAAAAAAAAAATTTATGTAGTACGTACCGAGAAACGGAAAGCTGTGTAGGGGCTTTTCTTCATGTTGCTCTACAATATTCTCATTGACACTTTTCATCTAATTATAATATTTGAAAAATTTATTAATTAATTAAGACAAATTATGCAGTTACGCGGAATGAAAAATATAATCTGAGTATCTCCAAGCGACGACAAAGAACGTCTTGGCTCTGTACAAATAGTGCAATGCCGGGCCGACCCGCGGCGGAGGTGAAGCAGGCGTTGAGCACTCCCCATATGTGCACCGATCCCGAAGATAGTGCAATGCGGGGCCGACCAGCGGCGGAGGTGCAGTTCGCCATTAAGGGGCCCACATACACAGCTTCGCTGGTCATGCTTCTTCACAGAGCGGAAAGGCACAGAGTTTTTTAATATTCCGCTCCAGTTACGTGGGGCACCCTGTGTACCGCGATCAATTTCGAGACCTATCGTTCGTATCGACATAGCGGTCCCCGCTGCCGGGAACTGTCAGCATCTGTTAAGGCGCATCTTCTAAGGTCTTCAGCACATTAACAGATCGATAAGAGCTCGGCCACCGGGCAGGCAAACACGAAGGCCGCACGGGGGGCCGCGCCCGCTCACACGCCGTAGCACGGAAGCTCGTTCGCCCCGCTACGGAGGCCGCGCATACCGTGCACGGCGAGTCGGTGACCCGACGGGACGCGATACCGCGGGAACTGTTGCGGTCGCTTCTCGTTCCTCCCTCCTCCACGGCGGGCCACAATCGCTCGGCGCCCTTTGCCGTTTTCTTCTTTTTTTTTTTATTTCTTTCCGTGCGAGCGCTCCGTCACGAAGGGGACAGCACCGTTCCTCCCACTTTCCTCACGCAACTGCTTCTCTCTCTCTCTCTCTCTCTCTCTTCGTGGACGCAGCAATGCCGAACGATGCGCGTTGCTGCAATACGGAAGCTCTGCGGCAGCCTGCGCCTGTTTACAGCCAATTTCTCGCGGAGAAGAAAAAAGGTCACGTGGCCAAATGGAAAGGTCACTCGGAAGCGCAAGCAACCGCGGAGGCTCGCAGCAACCAACGGCGGTTCCTCGCTCACGTGCGTAATTTAATAAAGAACAACAACGGCGAAGATGCTGTGGAGAGCTTAATGAAAGCTCAAGCTGCCAGACGTGCTACATGCAATGCTTTCTACTCCAGACGAGCGACTCCTTGTTAGCCGATAGCGCCCCTGTACCCTTGACACGTGCAGTCTACTGCTGGTGAGAAGGCGCCAGTGACACATCGGCAAGCTATAACCCCACCGCGCTCATTCATAATGGTTGCTATCCGCGTGCTTTTAAACAACCAGCACACTACATCAGCTCACAGCGCAATTAATATACTCGAACACAGGACTGGAGTGCTGAAAACCGTCGAGTACAGGAATGCTCCGCAAGCTAACGTCGTTTCGTGCGCAGAAGGTGGGCATCGCGAAAGCGGCTCAATAGCGAATATGACGCGCTGTATTCTGAACAGCTGAGCGGTCCGAACGACTGCAACACATGTTCTTTTTCTTTCATTTCGCACTTCTGCACGCCCCGACGGTGTACTTTATCACTTCTTTTATCTTTTATCCAAGCATTTTCCGCATTTCCCAGTATAAGGCAGGCAATCGCCTATTCCCACCCGGTTAATATCGCTGCCTTTCCCTTTATTTCTTCCCTTTCGTACAATCGAAATCGTATGAAAATCAGTCGAAACGTGGACAAAGAAGTTTAAAACTTAATCGCACAGAAACCAGTCGAGCACGAATATTCCATGTCAAGGAGTGTCTAGAAGATCTCAGTGGCGCGGCTTATACGAGCGTAAACGAGCTGGACCCCCGTAGCTCTTAATCCGTCCGGGACACTTCTGCAAGGCCACGCAGCAAAACGACTGATTTGTAGGTACCCGGCCGAGGATGTCGAGTAATGCCTTCCTGCTGTCAATTGCACAATATGGGGTATGATATACAACGCCGGAAAGGACACAGAACGTGCTAAAATGTCCTCAATTATCTTACAAAATATGGACGCAGCGGCGGACTTTGCTGTATTTAGCCGCAGATATATATATATATATATATATATATATATATATATATATATATATATATATATATATATATATGTACACACACACACACACACGCCTGCGGCTGAATACAGCGCGACAGGTGCTGAAGGCGGAACCGCGGAGCGGGTTGTGCTTGGAATCCCGATCGCGCTAGCCGTCCCAGTTAAAGAACTCCTTTCCGGCCACTTCCCCCTTTTTTTTTTCTAAATGTTGAAACTCTGACTAGCCGTAGCTGCGGAGATCAGAGAAACGTCCTGTGTACAGTGCGTTGCTATGGACGCCTTCAGTTGGCGGCGTCATGAGCAATACTCATATTTACACTCGGACGCGCATTGCATACATTAATTTCTGTGGAGGCGTCAATTTCATTGGCAAAGTCAATTTATTTGACCGTATTATGCATTTATTTTTATACTTCCGCCTTCAAGAAGCACGTCCTGCGTATAGAAATTCCGCAATGAACAAGTAAGCCTTGCTACACTGCAGTCTGAGCAGTCATCTTGATTCGTCCATTCTGTTATTGTTTCTTTTTCATTTTTTTTGTCAAAGAGAGCGAAAGAGACCTGTACTAACTGCTTCAAGTTACAAAGCAAACGAGAGGCTATACAGCTCTAGACAAACGGCATGCATTGACTGCTTATGCATACCGTTTAGTTTTCTTACAACCGTTTCTCAGGCCGCGGAATGAGCGCGTATGCATACATCGGTAATGCTATGCACCCACAGAGACAAACCGTCTTCTCGGTCGGAAATTACGTGCACCTTACCAGACACGTCACCTGTCCATCATTTTCCTTGAAACGGTGAGCTCCCTCGAACATAAACAATATGATCCACTATTAAAGAAAACAAGCAGCACATATTCTGCCATCGACGATCACTGAGATATTGCATTAGCGCCCCGAATAGACCAATGTTCTGCGTATAAACTTGCAAGTTAAATATACCAACCACTTTTTTTTTTTTATAAAAGCGAATACATTTTTTTTTTTTCACTTGTATGGACTTTATTACAGGTCGCGAACCACAGTGCATACAACATCGCAATTAAGCTCCCGGTAACGGTCGCGCTGTTTCGTCCCTCCCTCGGGTTCCCGTGCGCGACGTCACGAGAAATCAAGAAGCGGACCGGCTACGCACGTGCACCAGCAGAGTGCCACGTACGTATGTACTACACTGCACGGCCAACTGCAGCGTGCTGGCGCCTGCAGATTGCACGCCAGCGTGTGTGTAG
Organism: Dermacentor variabilis; assembly: GCF_050947875.1. Lineage (NCBI taxonomy): Eukaryota > Metazoa > Arthropoda > Arachnida > Ixodida > Ixodidae > Dermacentor > Dermacentor variabilis. Next base: position 158,531,323 of record NC_134570.1, on the reverse strand, counting down.
CCCACACTTGACAACCACGCCTCCACTCCCTGCATAACGCCACTGCGCGCTCGCAGCTGCAACGCATAACTGAATGGCGCAGGTGAGACAGGAGCGAAGAGGAGCGAAGAGGCCGTGCCGATCTCGTACGCGGGCGCGCACGGCGAAGACGGGGGGCTCGACTTGTTACACGGCGCGAGCGCGCCCCGTTCCGATAACCCGTGACCCTCAACTGTTCGTCTCTCTGCCCGAGAAGCGCGGCCGCGTCTTCCTGTTGGCCGGCCCAAGTCGTAACTCGCCGGCGCGGACCGACCGCCCTCCTTCTTCGCTTTCTCTCTCTCTCTTCTCTCGGCCGTAACTCGCTGGACGCGGGTCGGACGGAGACTCCGCGCGGGCAGCTTCCGAGATGTAGGGCATTTGTAGCTGATCCCTAGCGCCAGGACAGCTGGGGTTGACGGTACAAACAGCGGCGCATACATATTCGTCGTCTTGTATGAATGACCCGGTGGCCCACGCAATGTATGCGGACCTGTTCCAGGCCATGACGCTCCAGGCCATGACGTAGTACAGGCAGCTGCCTACTGTCGTCTACCGCGAACCTGTTGATTCTGGCAGGGCCGTGATTCTATACGTTGGTCCTGGGCCTCTTTATCGTCGTACAAGAAAAAAAAAAAAAAAAAAAAGACGAGCTAAGCCGCGGATCACAGAGGCCACAAATTGAAACGGCTCGACCAGAAATTGCAAAAGGAGGCTCATTTCTATTCTGCCCGTGCGTTCGCGCTCTATCTACGGCGCATAGGTTCGATCTTCTTTTCGGTTTTTTTATTTTTCGACACAAGCGTTCTATTAAAACGAGCGAAATTACTCACGCGAACACGGAATGGCAAGGATAGCTGCTCGCAAATCATATGACCTACTCATATCTAAAAAAATCCTCGTTGTCAGGCATTACTAATAGATATTAAGAAACCCCAGTAAAAAAAAAAAAACGATAGACACTGGTGTGGCGTTCCATTCTTCACAGTGCTATCTGCATTTTTTAACACAGGAAAGAACTATGAAAATTAGTGCACAAGGGCGTCCACTAACGTTCGCTAATCACACGTTAGTTTGGCCGCCTGTTCACAAAAGGTGGGTAGAATCCAACAGTTTTCTAACACCTCCATTTCTTATTATGCTTTTCAAAAGGGCTGAATTTGAGGATAAATCAGTTTCAAACCGATTTCCATAAATTTTCCTCGAGGTTCGAAAATCGGGGAATTATTTGCGCTTTATCCTAAAACGAACGACCGTGCTTATACTTGTGGCGTCCACGATTATTTCTCAGCACTTGTCAGGCAAGTTGCGATCACGCATTGTTTTACAGGCAAACGGCAAAGCCATTGCTATGGCAACACGATAGGTTCGAAATATTACGCTTAGCGCATGTGACGTCAGTGACAGCTCCTCGAGTGTCCAAACCGCGCCCGGTGCCACACCTTTGCGACCGAAGGAGCGGCGCAAAACGTTCCTTCGCTTCTTATCCGTGTCGACACTTGTGTACAACTGGAAGGTCAGCTTCGACGGCCCGGTCAAACGGCTTCGTCCGATTTCTGCGCGCTGACCCGCGCGCACGCGGTGACCGTCGATGCTCGGCCCCGCGAACAGCGTCGCGAGGCTTTGCCGGCGATGGGCGCGATACGCTGAAGCGCACGCACCGCAGCCGCAGTGTAGCAGGGACAGCACGAACAAAAAACAGAAAGCCTCAGCATGCAACTTGCAGCAGCAACAACGATACAACGACGACCATACAGCGAGAGGTAGAGCTCGGAGACTTCGCACGCACTCATTACACGCACTGCGTCGGGTAGCACCACGCGGCGGCAACCGAGCGCTTTCATGTATGCCGCGTGTCGCAACGCGCGGCGCTCGCCGAGAGCGCAGGCGTATAACTACACGCGCAGGCGCGATTGAAACGGTTTAAAGCCGCGCGCGTTAGCCACAGCCTCGCTCGGTCTACGAGGCGTGGGGTAGCACAAAAGCACTCGCGTCAGGTACGGCTATTCGACTTGCGTGCGCGCACACGCACACACACAAACGCAGACGGACGCACTCAGACGCATGCACTGCCGTCGACGCACGGGCCTGCGGGTCTCGCAGCCGACGTTGCAGCACAACTACGATGTGCAGTGCTTGCAGCGCAACAAAGCGACCCGTCCTCGACCGCATGCAACGCACGCTCGCGGACATGCGTACACTACGTACACGCGTACACACCAGCGCGGCAAAGCACAAAAGACGGGAGCGCGCTGGAAACACTCGACTTCGTCGTGGGCGGTGTGTGGTGGCTTTCGGGACGGCGGTGACTTGCGCAAGCGAACTTCTGACCGAGAGCTACGGGAAGCCCCGAAAGCGCTGTTGTTCTTGTTGTTGTTGTTGTTGTTGCAGCTGCGGCTGTCGTCGTCTTCGTTGTTGTTGCAGGCCGTTTCGCGTGACGAGAATGCCGGAGAACCAACGAAAGGCCATGGGACTCCTGTTCGACAACTGAGGAAAGAGGCACCTGGCGTGCGATCGCGACAGGCCCACCGCAGACAGACGTATAGAGACGCGTAACACAGTCACCGCGATCGCAGCGGTTCGTATTTCATGAGGGTCCGCCTCTCCTTTGTGGCGGAGATCGTCCTCGAGCACGCGTCTCTACCTATAGGGAGCGTGTACTGTGCTGAAGCACTTATAGTGCTTATTCCTCAGCAGTCCTCGAGTGTGGGTATGTGCCACGGAATTTTGTGTGTCATACAGCTGTCAGCGACATTCTTCCCTCGACAAACATCGTACCTCGCTTTCGTTCTGGTGACCTCGCTTCGTGCGTCGGCGTCCCACAGTGGGTCTCCACCTGATTTGGTTCGTGCATTTCGGCGTATCTTGCGAACGTTGTAGGGCATAAACATAAACACCGCACGATATTAAAGTGTTCACTTGTGAATGGCATAAAAATAATTTAAAAAACGATCGTTTGCATTGAATTTATTCTCCAACAAAGTTGTTAAAGATCGTGATTTAATCACGATCTTTATGAAAGTTGTGGCCTGTGCGGGACGTAAATATAAGTATTGAACGAACTTACGCGTCGCATAGGACTAAATGAACGCAATCGCATCAATTTGTGCAGCCTTTAATTAGCGCCTTCACTTACGCTTCCCTCCACACCGATTCTAACATCTGCATTGGATCCGCATGATATTCTTTATCACTTCAAGGGAGGACAGAAATACTCGCGCAAGAGCAAGTATTGTCATCGATTTCAAAGTTAAATAAATTGTTAGATCACACTCTTGCATTTCATGTGGATCAGTCGTCACGAGTGGACTGCCAAAGAGGTCGTAAAGACCGGCGGTGACGTCACCCGCAAGACCGCCGGCAAAGTTGCGGATTTTGACGGCGTCCGGCCTCGAGAATGAGCCGGCGTTCTTTCTGGCAAATGTTGCAGCACTTTATTGGGCGGATGAGTTATGCGAACTGGGAGAAAATGTGCTGACATCCACGATGTCACGACGGCGACGTGGGCGTACAGTGAGAGTTTCGGAAAGATGAGTTCGTCTTCCACTTTGTCTGGGAATAGACGATCATTTCATACGCCGGAGAAATGCCTGGGAAGTTTCGAAAAAGTAGTCAACCAGTCTCTTAAGCATCCGTAAGCCTCTTCAACGTCCGTCCACAATGTATGAGGTTATCTACAGCCGCAGACAGTACGACGTGCCGTCAAAGGGCCGAAAAGGGTGTGGTGCTTTCCTCTTATAACCAGAGGGGACAAAAAATCGCAGTGTCAGCTCAGACCTTTCCGAAGTGTGTATGTGCTGACCTTAGTTGTATTCGTAAGGGGCTGCAGCCGCAAAATCCACCACACGGTTTCCATTTTTTTAAGGCTCATCTAAATAAAACAATGAAATTAGTAGCGCTTATCCTCATTGAACTCACCACTTTTTGCTTCATTCTCAATGAAAATCCCACAAAGTAGCCCTGAGTGAACGACAGCACTAAACAGCTCCAATGCGTGGTTTCCCCTCCCGGGACGGCTGCCGGTGAAAAAGAAACCACGCGCGCTGTACAGCGTCTCGTATTTCATGCGTGAAGCGCAGTTTCAAGAATTTTCAGTTATCCCTGACATAACTACCAAAGCCAAAAGACTAGGACCGAGGTCCTTTGCAGTCTTCTGGTATACATTAAAGTCCCTTACAACCAATCAATCAACTCAGTGTCATCACCTGAACCATGCACTTCACCATGACCTATACCAACCCGAGTCGTACGGGACCAAACGAATTACGCGAACAATACTCGAGCTTTGTCTTGCTGGGAGGCCAGTACGCGCTGCATAGCGAATTTTATCGCTTTGTGCCTCCGAAAACAAGCAAATTCACCTACCAAGTGGTGGTTCGGGCTGTCGGTGACATGGCGAAATATGGCGTTCTTTCGGTGCGTCAAATGCACGATTCCGAAACAGCAACTCCAACGACGAATTCACCTAGACAACGTCACATGCACGAAGTATTGCGACGGCCCCAGATCTTCGACCGAGGGCCTCTTCACGAATGGAGACATCCTGTGTACTATATGCGTACACTGCAGGCATACGCGGGAGGTCGCACGACGAGGCACCGACACCCCGTAGAGCACGGCGTCGCAAAATTCGGTGGTCACAGGATTGGCTAACGCGCTTCTGTACGTTCCGCTTGGTGCAGCTAGTAAACCAAAGCGATAAGTAAGTCTCGGAGGCCATGGAACTGGCCGAATACCCTTTCCTCCACACGCCTGGTGGCGCTTACAGCACAAGCGTGTCATATTTTGTCCACTTAGCAGTAGTTTTCAGGCTTCACTCAAATAACAAAGAAAAGGGTTTCGTACCGTCTGACGCTAGCTTTATTGGGCCTCGTAAAGACATCTTGTGAACTATATAGCTAAGAAACGAGAAGTGGGACAGAGGGGTTCCGATTTTGTTATTCACAACCATACGAAGCAAACCGATAATGAAGCGAAGGAAAGCACAGAGCAAATTATTCGTAGTTTTAACTGAATTGTACGAAAGGTAACCTGAAGGGAGATGAAAGTGGATGAAAAGATCGAGAAAAAAAATAATAAACTTGCCGCCGGTGGGTGCTGAACCCAGAGCTGAGTAAGGTCACCTATGGTGCAACTTTCGCGGCGGCCAAATTTCGAAGTAGTCGCGGAGTGCTCGTGACACACGCGTGGGGTTTGAACCCAACTAACGACGCTTTTTTTTTCTTATTTTATTTGCGTTGCCGCGGTGCTCCAGCTTTATGCTACAGAGATAGCCGGATTCCGAGCTACTGGCATGCTTAGAGAACTGAAAAAAAAGAAAGAAAGTGCTGACGAAACATATGTCTTGGCTGTGCTCCCGCTGCAAGACAAAGACCACTCGAAGCTAACCACTCGGCAAGGAGAGCGCGCGCACTGTATTATAGCAACCGTTTGCTTCCGCAACCGCGTTTTCCAGCCTCCTCATTCGAAAGATGCCGAGCGAAATGTCGCAAGGCTGCACACTTACACAACCATCACTTGCGGTTGCCATTAAATGCGCCAGTGAGATGAGACACAAGGGGACAACAGCCATTCTTCCCCGAGTGTAAAGGTACAGTACAGAATGCACGCAATAATCGCGTACACGAGCAGCTATTACAATGTCCAAGCACTAATCTCGCGATACCGCAAGTGTTGTGCAATTTTCCGTCGAATTTTCCTTCCCGCTGGATTTCCAGACCCGGCTTCGAATTGGTGGGTTTCCGTCAGAAGGTTCCTGGAGGATAAGCCCCTGATATACGATGCAATATAGCTGCGTTATGGGGCAATAATCGAGCGCATTGCACAAAGGCAATGCGACCCTTTTCGCAATGCCAAGCCACATGATGCGGACAGAACGAGGTTTTCCTCCTCTTAGCTTTTTTTTTGCCCCTTTTCTTTCTCTCTATCGTTTTATTTTTCTTCGTCTAAACGCTATTTCAAGCTCACCATCAGAACCTGAGCGGTTTTCCGGCGGTAGATTGCGTGTCCCACGCTGGACTAGCTATCCACCGCCCCTATAATACGCCGTCGCTCAAATGGGAACCCGTGCTTCCGTCTTCGAAACCGCGGCGAAAATTGCAAAGCCGCACTGCCGTCAACGATAAATGGTTGTCGAGCCTCCTTTCTTTTCTTTCTTTCTCTTCCGTCTCTTGAAGGTATTTATCCTATCCGGGGGAGAAAAAAAAAATGAAGAAAACGGGGAAAGCAGACTGCGTGGCGACGCGAAGTCTGCATTTGGTTACGAAACGCACTTATCCTGTACACTGCATGCACGCGGACGTTGCCTTATATTGCCGAGTCCCGAAATAGGAGCGAGTTTAGAATGGCAGCCGGCTTCCAAGAGCGACCGCCCAGTCGAGCCGTCTGCGTGCCGCCGCAGTCCCTGTCGTCTGCTACGCTTTTATGCGCGCCAGGCGGGACGACCGTTCAAACTTCGCCGCGCACCGTACGCGCGCAGACCGGTCCTGCAGCGCTCGCTGCACAAAGTAGACAAACGCTATATGAGCAGACGACGGGTGGCTGCAGCGTGCAGACGGGTCTGGGAAATTACGCGCTTTCGAAAGCACGCGAGATTGTTGTCTCTCATACATTCTCGTGCGGACGACGCCGATGATGGTGGTGCCGCGGCTTCGTCTCTCTCTTATTTTTCTCTTACGCTACTCGACAGGAGGCGCACGCGGACACGCGAAAGCGCACGCGCGCGGTGAACTAAATTTGTATGCCGTACACCAAGAGCCACCGAGGAGGACGACGTTCCAACTCGTACGCATAGCGGTCGTGTGTCTGGTTTGTCTTTCTTTTGTTCCTTCATTTTTCTTTTCTTTGCGTATCGACACTGTGCATGGCTAAGTGGGGCATTCAAATTAGCCGGGATTTTACGTACTATAGAGGTCGCATAAGAGATTGCGTATAAAGGCCGAAGAAAAAGCGAAGCGACTTGGAATGGAGGTCGATGAAAGGCGCAGAAACCTGCGTTCGCTAGGCTGCCGCAATAACCTTGCGACGCTATCGCTGCTTGGACCTGCCTGTCGACCCGGGAAGGATTGTCGGGAAAGAAGCAGACACACGGGAAATATTGACGAATGCTCATTTCGGACAGTTCTCTTCGTTAAAGGAATCATGGATGGTCCGCTTTTAAACGTTCTGTCAATTTACAGCATTTAAACAACTTCAATGGCCCGCGGAAAATTTTGTTTGTGTAGACTCGCCTCCAATTTTTTTTTTTACCTTTAGCAGTACTGTTTTCCCAATTTTACCTTTGTTTTTCTTTATTGTTTTCCTGTTTTTCTCTTTGTGATTCAAAACAAATTAATCCTTATTTCCCCTCCACTGCCGCTTGTCCTCCTTGCGTAAAACGTTTCTCAGACTCCATCCTTTTCTTCTGGCATTTTCGATGTCTGTTCGGAAGTCACTATCATTTCGAGCTTTTCAGCTTGACAGCAGTCACAGGGCATTTCGCGCTGCATTCCACAAATTAATCCAAGATTCTATACTACAGTTACGCTGCAAAGGATGCCGTCTGCGCGTCAATATTTTTTTTTTCTTTCGTCTTTCCATTTTTGCCACATGTCATTTCTTATATTTTCCTCAAGTTTTCTTCCGTTTCCATCTCCTTCCTCCTTGGCCTATAGACCCGTTCGCTTGCGGGTGGGTCGGCTCTTCTGAGTCTCGGTCCCCATTCTCCTCGATCGCGGGGCTGCAGTTTGGGTGCTATAATCTCGGGGTGGCGAGATCGCTGTGCAGCGCAGTTTCGGCCGGCCACTCGGAGGCTTTTTCGGGCACGGGTTGGTCTCCTGCGCGAGATCTCCGACTTCTTGCGATTGCATACCAACTCTTAGTCTTCCCGTATCGTTTTGTCATCCCTCCCTCCCCCCCCACCCACCCTCGTTTTACATTTGTAAATTTCGCCGTTATTTTGCCGTTCGTTTAACTTCTCGTCGTGTGTCTTTCTGAGGACTCCACATCGACTGCCAGCGAAGCGCGCATGCACGTACCCAGCGACAGTCTCCATTGAACCGAAGGGAACTACCTTGCAACTTCGATTAAATAACACGGTGACCCGCGCGCGCCTCACTGTGATCGCGTTTCATCCTCAGCCGGCGCCACACCTCTTTCCCCGCCGAAGCGGCTAAAACGGAGGTCGCGTGACGATGCCTGCGCGCCATTAATCTAGTTCGGCTCTTTGCCGAAACGCCTGAACCAACGGGATGCGAGCCATAAACCACCAACGCGGCCACCACACATTCGCAGGCCTCGAGGCTTTCTCCCCCAGCGGTCTTGGGTGTCGACATTCCCGTCACATTTATAACAAACGACGCGCCACCGGCGAAGGCTGCCTCGGGAAGGCGGCGAAGGTGTGACGGATAAGGCAGATGGGGGGGGGCCTCCAAAGCGTGCGCAGTGTCCGGAAGGCACAGCCGCGTACAACACTCTCTCGTTATTTATGGCATCACGGACGACCGCGCTCATTAACTGCCCTGTTTGTGATGCATCGCTGGTGTCCGCCACGCGGTCGTTAGCGGTGCCTTCGAGTGAGCGAAAGGAAGGCGCACTCTACTAAGAGAACGCCCCAAGAAGCGCTTTCGCGTAGGCTTCCGTCGCGAAGCTGTCATGTCACGTCACGAAAACAAGAAATTATCCAGGTATAACGCACGCGTCGGAATCTACATGAAGCGAAGCTTCTAGGGAAGCTGTTAACTAAACGGCACTCAAGCAACTGCGACGCGTGTTATTCTGTTAACTTTGATCCTGTATGTATACATAATGGCAACAGACAGTGAAGCTGAGGGAAGAATCGGGGAAACTAGCTGTGGTCCACTTTCATTTCCCTTTGCTTCATTCTTGTCTACATTCTGTTGGCTTTACATGGTGATAAACAAAAATCGAGCCACTCTGTTTCCGTTCTTCTCTTCTGTCGTATGCGCGCGCACGCACACGCACACGCACACGCACACACACACACACACACACACACACACACACACACACACACACACACACACACACATATATATATATATATATATATATATATATACACATATATATATGTGTGTTTTGTAATCTCTTGCAAAGCAAAACAGTTGGGCGAGTCGGTACGGTACGACGTTCTCGGTTTATAGCGCGAGGGGACGCGGACGAAGGCTAAGCACTCGTCCTGTCTGCTTCGTAGTCTTCGTCTGTGAGCCTTAACGCTATAAACCAGGAGTATTATCTTGCAATGGTAATGTTTATCCACCACAAAGGTCAGAAATTTATTGTTACCCGCGGTTTACGATGCCGCCCTACGGCCTTCAGAAGCTACGCGAAAATTCGAGGCGCAGTTCACGCGAATGCACAGCGCCAGATGTAGACGCAGTGCTGTCGCGAGGACGACGAAGACGTTCGGTGCGCGCCGCGAGAAGTGCATGACGCGAATGAGAGTACGTGGTGAGGTTCACTGAGATCGGGATGCCTTAGAACAAGCACCTATAAAGCGAGACATAAGACGAAAGAAGAAGCATGTGCTTGCTGCGGTAAAGCTAGGGAGACTTTGGAGCATGTATTATTAGAAAGTGAAGACGTCTATACCCAGCGGTCGATTTAGGCGCCACTGGGCTCCTTGAAGCCCTTGGGCTCAGCGAGAGCAGTGGAAAAGTAAACATGTCCGCAATAGGCATTAGTAAGAGGCGCTTAGAGGATTAGTGGAAGAAAAGTAGGGAAACGACAAAAAACGGAGACGTACAACAGCACAGTTTGAAATAGGGGAAAAGAAAATTTGGGTGGGGTAGTTCATAGTGTTTTTTTTTCTTCTCTTTTTTGTTGTTTAACCTAGGTAAGACATAAGGCAGTATAATAGCAAGAGCTTGGTGGCGCAACCCACCGTCCCGTTCCAAAAGAGACGCTGATAACATACATACATACATACATACATACATACATACATACATACATACATACATACATACATACATACATACATACATACATACATACATACATACATACATACATACATACATACATACATACATACATACATACATACATACATACATACATACATACATACATACATACATACATACATACATACATACATATTGGTCGGTTTCATTCCTGCGTCTGTGAGCTAATGGAAACCGTCACGCGCTTACACGTGCGTGCTCAAAGAAAGTTTGGCCCTAAAAAGACGAGCGGGCAGGTTGTTGCCCCACACGTGGCAACAACGGCGGCCAGCCTCACACGTGACTGGAAAGCGCCATCAAAATGAATTTGAGGCAGATATGGTTTTTTTCCGGTACCAAACGCGACAGCCCTTTCCTCTCTTTCATTTTTTTTTAAATTTCTTCGTTTCTTTTTTTTCAAGGGCTCCCGTTTCTCCACTGGACATGTCATATATAGCACCTTACCTTTTCTAGCAGGTTGTCACGATTGCGCGACCTTCCCGGTTCTGCTGCTGTGGCCCCAAAATAGGAGCAGGACGCGAGTGATAAGCCGGATTTTGAACTCGCGCCTTTCTTGGTTTTCTACCGGAAAGCCTGTGGCCGCGTCGGCCTCTTTCACCAAAAGATGGCGACGCTTCGAGGCGCGGCGTTTCCAACGAGCCTGAACATTCCAAGGAACCTCCAAGCGCTACGACCATTGTGGTACACAAACTGCGTGGTCGTCACCCCTGTGCCACTGATTGCGTTAGAGGCTGCCACGAGGTGCCACTCGGTTCGGTTTTCAAGGGACACACATTGAGAAAGCCAGAGGTTATAAAGACAGTGGATGCTGAAAGAATGCCAACTTCGTCAGGCCATCAATGTTTTTACAAGCATTATTGAATATCGAGGAAAAAAAGTTCAAGCGTCAATAATTTGCGACTACGCCATCAGCAATAGCTATATAACAACTTTATTAGATGCACCTACCCAGAAATCTTTAGCGGACAAAATTGTACATCGCTGTGAACTATACGACTAATTTGTAAGTATGACTTTTGCAGAGCTCCTGTAAAAGCTGAAAAATTTCCTGCAAGCTGTAAACTCCCGTCACATATGTCCACTTCAGATACTCAAACGGAAGCAACTCACAGTACTTCAGAATCTACTTTTTTTTTTTTAAAGGGTGGCGAATTTGCCAAACTTTGTTCTTCAATTCTTTTTTATTTACACATTGTCCGGCAATTTTTACACCAACTACGAAGAACAACTACTACTGCGCCGCTTACTACATTCGATAGAAACCAGGTTTCTCTACGTACGGGTGCGCGAACAGTCTAAATTTCGAATGCGAATCTTGGCTATTCGATTCGTATTCAATTCGACAATTAACTATTCAAAGTTGTTGAATATTCGTTCCATTCGAATACTACAACGAACACCGTAATCCGTTTCCTTCTACAGGGAGAAATAATGATGCAAGTGGAGACTTTTTCGAGTGATTCTGCCACAGGAGTACACCGTGGCTGTTGCACAGAGGATCCAGTTCTTGGAACAATCACGGTACTATATTTGTACTATATATACTACGGCTATATATACAATATTTGTACTATATGTACTATGTACTATATTTACCAGTCACTGAATAAGCGTGTATCGCCTTAGGCAGCCTACGAATTTATTGTCCCGATTTAGTAAAGGCATTTTTTTTTTATTTAGCGGATTTCACCATGATTGTTCCGGTGTGCTGTTGGCATAGTGTCCACCTTGCTTATTCAACGAGCACTACATGTGCATGTGGTGAAGTGCTACACTGCTATTTTTTTTTTCGTTACAGTCATTGTCATGGTCCACCGTACACGCCCACGCTTCCTTTGCTTCTAGTTTGGAAGCTCTAAAATGCCGTTGCAGTTCGCGTTACAAATGCAGTTCATCTGAAATGTAGTTAACGGCACCAGATGTATCGAATAACGTTGTTTTTCATTTCCAAGCCGACTCTACGTAATATTTTCGTTTCACCGTGTGCTAAATATTGGAAATATTCGGTAGTCCATTCGATATTTGAAGGTCGTTTCGCTCGCATATTGGTGTTCGTATCCTATTCGAGATTTCTATGCCCTAAAACAGCTACCTTTCTCGCGTCGAGATACGAGGAATCTGATTGTACACTTATAGAGCTTAAAAACAGCATTGTGACACCTAAAGAAAACAGCATAAAAACAAAAAAAGGGGCGTGGTAGTATTGGGTGGGGGGAGGCTCTCTAACGTGCTTCAACGGGGAGGAACTGCAACAGACGTAGCAATTCCTAAGCCGAACAGCGTACTGATGAGGGAGGCGTTTGCAAGGACGTCTTACAACTTTAGGAAAAGGGGCGAGAAAAAGAAAAATGCATACCACAGTTATAGTAGCCAAACAGTTTTGTTACTGTCTCTTAAGCTAATTTATTTCCACACAGGGACTATTGCATACAACACGAAAATTGTAACAACTGAACAGCACGGACAAAATGAAACGGTAAGGAACGAACATACTTGATAACACGTATGACAAAAAAAAAAAACAAGTATTTCACAATTCTTTCACAATAGACGCTGTACTTAAGCACATATATGTAATTGAAGTCAGGAAACCCAGTTTTTGACGCATCGCAGTATTTCAGATACTGTAAATATTTCTCCGTTCAATATAGTCCACTGCACTTCGTTGACCAGCGACGTAGGAAACTTTCCTCACCATCAACCACCAACTGGTCCCGCAGATAACGCCGGATTTGATCTCTCATCCGTTTGAAGATAGGATACATTGCTAGCTGTTGCTTACACGTACCGCTGACATATCGGCGAAGGGACGCCGTCGCAACAAAGCAAACACTGCGGCTGCAAGCTAGTACTAACCTCTCAAACAACGAAGGCTTGCTCCTCCCCGTATGCATCGATATAGGAGTGTGTTTACGAAACGTTTATTGCTGCACTGACGACTCAAATCTAATAACAGTACAGTGCACTGTAAAGGACCTGGAAGATGCAAGTTTGACGCATTGTTATTGCACAACACGCACATACGCAACAAGCGTGGTATTAAAGCTTTCGGACGCGGCATCGCGCTTCCGACGCGTTATCCTGCCGAGCAGTCGTTGTTGCTAAACTTTTCTGCCTTGCAGTTGTCTGTCAGACTAAATTTTTTTTTAACAAGCAACGAACGCGCTAACTGCGGTGTATGTGGAATTTCCTCGCGGCGCAGTTCTCTTTTAGCCAACTTTTACTGATCAGTGAATTGGGCACCGCAGAACATTCGCGTGTTTTCGTGCGCGGAACTGGCAATGACATTCGAGGTGTCTCTGGGACGACCCGGTGCCAATGCCAACTGCGCGAGCACGGCCTCGATAGTTACGTCGTTGCCGCAGGAAATCAACCCATTCCTACTCTTTCTCTCTCCCCCTTTCCTTCCCCTTCACTGGAGACCTGATAAGCTTCGCTGCTCAACTCGACCCCAGACGATCTGACTCTGAGCAGGCCAAGGCAGCAGCGCGGCCAGCTACCGTAGGTCAGCACTGGAGCCCTCGACTGGGAGACCCACTCATCTTCGTATATGTTTTCCCTTATTGTAATAATA